>NW_027491857.1:0-133917 GCF_021521415.1 Bidens hawaiensis | reverse complement strand
ATGATCAGAAGACTGCTGGCGAATGCCAGTGTTATCTTCCTGTCGAGCTGTACCAGTATATCGTCAGGAAGTTCATGCTCGAGTCTCTCGAGCCTGAGTTTCCTGAGCCCCACCATACTGTGTACGATGCCCCTAGTGGCAAAATCGGGGTTTATGCTGCATTCTTTGTCTACGGGAACCTTAGGTTTCCGTTGACAAAGTTTGTGTACCGTGTCCTAGAGAGGCACGGTGTGCACCTGACAGAGGTGCACCCCATGGCCATTGCCAAGGTCCGGCACTTTGAGTGGGTGTGCCGGATACTGGGCCTTGAGCCCCTTGTTGACCGCCTGATGACCTTCTATACTTGGAGGTGCATCCAAGGGTGGTACACTCTTACAACCCGTATCAAGGGTTTAAAGATTTGTACCACCGAGCGGAGTCTTCGCTCATGGAGAAGAGAGTTCTTCTTTATATCCGCTCGAGCCATCCCCATTGCCATGAAGTTCAAGAATGGCCAGCCGCTTCCGAACCTTCCCGCCATCAACTACGAGGAGGCGGAATGGTTCGCGAAGATATCCCGGGTCCAGTCCCCGGTTTTCCGTTTTCCGGAGTCGGCGATGGTGATGCTGGGGATGAGCCGGGTGTGGAAGGCGGCGAATGCGGATAAGGTTCCGATCGTCCTTGAATATGGTTCGAACTCTACCCCTTATGGTATGTCTTGTTTCTTTTTTGCTGACTACGATTTTTTCTAACTTTCTTGTTGATTTCAGAGGGTAACGATCTTCAGTCGCTCCTGAATCCGCGGGAGGAAGATGGTCCTGCGCGGATGGGTACTCGTGCTCTGGACGAGAACGAGTTGCCCATCTTAGAGCAGACTGCGGGTCGGTTCGTGGAGGTTTACCCGCCAGGCCAAGAGATCCTGAGCCACCGACGGCCAGGTAAGCCTATCTTCTACCCTGAACCTCTCAATGCTGTGCCTGCTGCTGGAGTTCATGACATTTCTTCTTCTGAGGAATCCGCAGAAGGTCCTCCACTGGTGCGGAAGAAAAAGGCTGCCGTCGGGAGAGGCAAGGAGAAGGTGGCCTCTACGGCCGACCCGGGTAGTCCTATCTGACTCGGAGTCAGATAATGCAGAGGTGGCGGGGAAGCCCGGTGGTGAGGAGACCACCGCTCCGGAGGCTGCAGGTGTTACCTCCGGGGAGGCAGCGACGACGACGGTTACCGGTGTCAAGAGGCCGGCTCCATCGGGTTCGCCCCCGCTCGTCCGTGCGTTCAAGCTCAAGAAACCCCGTAAGTACCCCCATAATTCTTGTCTAGATTTGTTGTTTCAAATAAATTTTTCTAACACTTTTGCTTGTGCAGGTGTGGATGTTGACGCATTCCAGGGTGGAGTTGGAGTAAGTATTCCCCCGCCAATGACGGTAGGCTCGGTCAGCCTTCCCGAGGCGTCGACCCAGGCGTCTACGCTTGCTTCCGCTGGTTCCAGCCTTCCTGAGGCTGTTCCAGCTGAGAAGGTGTCTCCGCCGGCCGTGAGTGCAATTTTTACAGCATCTTTCACGGAGCCGGCGGTTACTGTTGCTGAGGAGACGGCGCCAACGATGGCTACCACGGCGGCTGCCACTATACCTGCGCCACCGGCACCGACGGCCGGACCATCAGGTACGCGCCGGGCTTCCCGCCGATCTACGCCACCTTCCCGTCTGCCTGACCTGTTGGATGGATTTCCTTTAGGTTCAGGTGATGGGTTTGGCGGCTATCGGCCTGTTATTGACCCTACAGGTACGTAGGGTTCTTTTTTCTTTGTATATTTTTGTCATCTTTTCCTAACTGCCTTTGTTTCTTTTGCAGTGTCGGATTCCAATGAAGTGTATGTTCCAAGATGGAACATACGCCGAGGAACAACCCTTCGCACCCCTGTGGAGTGCGTGGACTGGGCTCGCCACGCTGCTCCTCATGGTGCGTTGGGGGAAGCCATGGCTAGCTACCAAGAGGGTAGGCTAACCAATGAGCTTCGGGTTCTCCAGGCCCGAACGCAGCCCCGCGTCGAGCTGCTTTGTCGTGAAAACGACAAGTTAAAAGCAGCTCGCGCCAAAGATGTATCTGAAGCGCGGGCTCTTCGGGAGGAGAACCGGCAGTTGGCCGCTGCCGCAGCCGAGAAGGAGAAGGCATTCAAGGCCCTCGAGGTTGAAGTCCAGGCGCGACTCGAGGCCCGCTCCAAGGCTGCCCAAGCTGTGAATGAACAGCTTCGGCTGGCCAAGGAGACTGCGCGAAACTCAACTGAGAGGGCTGCCAAGGCTGAAGCTGTTGCTGAGCCACTTCGCGAAGAGAATGAGCAGCTTAAATGCAAATTAAAGGCTCTTCAGCATGCTCATGACGCCTTGGCAATGGAAGATGCAAGAAGCTGCAGGAGATCCTTGACCAGAGGGGGATGCTTGACCGTACTGAAAGGAAACTCAAAAGCGTCGAAGAAGCTGCCGCCAAGGAAGTTCAACTTGCCAACCTTGATATAAGCGGAGCCGAACGTGCTACAAAGAAAGTCAAGCTACCCTCCAATGGCTGCTTCGAGAAGCGTTGCCTGAGGTATCTTTATCTTTTTCTTTACGCTTTCGCTCGTAATTAGAAAATGTTCTAACTTGTAATATTCTTTTGTAGGGGTGGCTCGGGTCCTCTTCAGAGACCTCTTACGACGATGCAATGAGCGCAGCCCTCAACGCTTCTCATGAGGATGGGCAGAAGACTGGCTTCCTGCTTGGTCTAGGGTTTGCTGAGAGAGGCTTTCCGCCCTCCAACTTCCCTTTATTCAATGTTAATACTGAAGCTGCTTATGACCAAGCTGTGAATCTAGTACGCTGCCTTCCGCATCCAGTGGTGGAGAAGGTGAATGAAGCTGCTGCTGCTGATGATGGGCTAAGCATCCTTAAGGCTTTCCTTGGGCAGCCGCGCTCTGACGGTGCTGGTCCAAGCGGAGGTGGCCCTGAAGCCTGATCTTGAAGATCCCTTCCCCCTGCTAGGATAGACAGCCTTGTATAGATTTCTTGTAGGCGGGTAGTTACCCAGCCATTCTTGTAATTGATTGTGAAATATTAATCTCTTTGCGTATAAGATTTGTTATTTCCTTGGGTTCTTTGCTTTATAAACTTATGACTTGCATACTTAGTTTAAATTAGCAATTTCCCAAGTGTTTAGATAAGAACCTTTGAACGTGGTTGATGATGGGTTAAAGTTTCGCCTCCTCCTTCGTGATTGTGCGGGTAAAACCGTCACTTGCACTTGGTAGGGATGGCTAATCTTTACCCTCTATCTGACCTGCGTGGTAGGTTTTCCTTTTCGAAATTCTAAGGCATTAAGTTAAACCTTTGAACGTGGTTGATAATGGACTAAAGTTTTCGCTTCCTCTTTCGTGATTGTGCGGGTGTAACCGTCACTTGCACTTAGTAGGATGGCTTTAACTTAGACCTATATCTGACCTGCGTGTAGGTTTTTCTTATCCTTTTAAGTGTTCATAAGTTAACCTTTTAACGTGGTAGACGGTAAGTTAAGTTTGGCTTCCTTGTTCGTGATTGTGCGGGTAAGACCGTCACTTGCACTTACAAGGATGGCTAAACTTTACCTACATCTGACCTGCGTGTAGGTTTTCCTTAGAACTTTTTAACATTTTGGCGTTGTGTTTATGCGGGTACTGCCGCCTTCCACACGCAACTACTTCTTCCCGTAAGGGAAGTTCATAGGTTACAAGCTATTAATACATCATGAAAGGAGAATCATTTCCATTAGAAGTGGCTCTAGGCCTTTTCTTTACAAGTTGGAATTGATCTACATATAACATTTGCGTAATTGAGCTCCATTCCATGTTCTAGGGATGGGAGTGCCATCGAGCCTTTCGAGCCGGTACGCGCCCTTTCCCAGAACTTCTTTGATAATGTATGGCCCTTCCCAAATCGGGGCCAACTTTCCTGGGCGTTGTTGGTTCGAAGCCTCGTTGTTACGCAGTATGTAGTCTCCTTCCTTGAAGTTGCAGAGTTTTACCCGCGTGTTGTAGTATTTTTGCATTTGTCGTTTGTAGTTTTCTTCACGCACGGCGGCTAAGTCTCTGCGCTCTTCGGTTAGCATAAGGTCTAACCGTCTTTCCGCATCATTGTCTTCTGGTTGGATTAAGACCCTTGGTGAGGGTAAACCGATTTCGACTGGGATCATGGCTTCAGTGCCATAAGTGAGACTGAACGGGGTTTCTCCCGTACTGGTCTTCTTCAGCGTTCTGTTTGCCCAAAGGACGTGTGGAAGCTCGTCCACCCAACCGGATCTATGTTCCAAGAGTCTTCTCTTTATGCCTTCGACGATGCTCTTATTTGCTCTTTCCACCTCACCGTTACCTTGCGGGTGTGCCACTGAGGTAAAGGTGTGGGTGATTTGAAGTTCTTTCAGCCACTGCTGTAGCTTCTTGTCAGCAAAGTTGGTGCCATTGTCGCTTACCAAATTCTGTGGAAGTCCAAAACGACAAATAATAAATTCCCAAATAAATTTTTTGATATGCTTTGCGGTTGTTTGGGCTAAAGGTTTCGCTTCTATCCATTTGGTGAAGTAGTCAATGGCTACCACTAGGAACTGAACATTCCCAGCTGCTGTTGGAAATGGGCCTGTCACGTCAATGGCCCACTTCTGAAATGGCCACGAGGAAGTGACAGGAACAAGTTCATTTTTCGGGCGATGCGTGTTGGGTGCGTAAAGCTGGCAAGATCTGCATTTTCTGATGTATGCCAACGCGTCCATATGCATCCCCGGCCAGAAGTATCCCGCGTTGTTTAGCTTGGCTACCACAGCGCGGGGGCCTGCGTGTACTCCACAGATGCCTTCGTGAACCTCCCTTAGGAGGTAGTCAGCATCTTGGTTGTCCACGCATCTTAACAATGGGCCAAGAAAGTTACGTCTGTAAAGGGTGTCATTGACCAGCTGATAATTCAGTGCTTTACAGCGTAGTTTTCTTGCCTGTGACTTCGACTCTGGTAACGTTCCTGCTTCAAGGTATTTTATTATTGGGGTCATCCATGTTTCTGTACCGGTTTGGATGACACAAATTTCCTTGTGCGGGACTGATGGTGTTTCGAGGAGTTCCACGCGGATGTCCTTTCCCAAGTGGGTGAAGGCCAGTGATGCAAGCTTGCTTAACGCATCCGCAGATTTGTTTTCGCTGCGCTTGACGTGTATCACTTTACAATCATTAAAATCGCGCATGATGGCTTTGGCTTGGGCAAGGTACAGGGCCATTGTGTCGTTCACAGCCGTGTACGTCCCGTTTATTTGGTTTGCCACTAGCATGGAATCTACGTGGGCTTCCAAATTTTTTACACCCATCTTTCGCGCAATCCTCAATCCGGCCAGGAATGCTTCATATTCAGCTTCGTTATTCGTACTTGGAAAATCCAGCCGAATAGCATAAGTATATTCCTGGCCTGCTGGATTTGTTAATTTTAACCCTGCGCCTGAACCCTCGTTACTAGCTGCTCCATCAGTGTAGAGTCGCCAGACTTCATCGATTTCGTGTGCTGGGGAGGGTTGAACCTCCTCCTGGCACTCTTTCTCCCGTGAAGCGGGGACTTCTGCAATAAAATCAGCCAGGACCTGACCTTTAATGGCTGGTCTCGGCTTGTATTGAATCGCATATTCTCCCAATTCAATTGCCCATTTGGCTAGACGTCCCGATAACTCGGGTTTGCCTAGAACATTTGAGAGTTTGAAGTTGGTGAGAATAGTGATTGGGTGACCCTGGAAATATCGTCTCAACCTGCGTGAAGCGTGTATAAGTGCCAAGACCAGTTTTTCCAGGGTAGAGTACCGGGTTTCCGCGTCTGCCAGCACGCGGCTAACATAATAGATTGGCATCTGGATGCCTTTTCGTTCTACAAGCAGGACTGCCCCGGTTGCTCTATCTGTTGCGGAGAGGTATAGGATTAACTCCTCTCCCGCTTGTGGTGCCGTGAGTGTTGGGAGTTCGATCAGGCGTGATCGAATCTCCTGAAAAGCTGCTTCCGCTTCTGGTGTCCAGCGGAAGTGCGTTTTCTTTAAACAATTTCTTAGCGTTGACACAAAAGGGAACGACCTATCCGCATGGTTTGCCAAAAAGCGGTTAAGCGCGACTAGTCGTCCATTAAGTGTTTGAGCCTGTTTTATGGTGGTAGGTGATTCCATTTTGACAATGGCTTCGACCTTTTCAGGGTTCGCTCTGAAGCCATCTTTAGTAATAATGACTCCTAAGAACTTCCCTTCTTCCACCCCAAATGAACACTTGCTCGGGTTGAGCTTCATGTTTATCTTTCTGAGCGTGTTGAAAGTTTCCTCAATGTCTTTCAACATCGCCTCTGGCTCGGGGCTTTTGATGACCAAATCATCCATATAGACTTCCAAGTTTCTCCCAATTTGGGCGTGAAACTCTTTGTCCATTAGTCGTTGGTACGTGGACCCCGCGTTCTTAAGTCCGAACGGCATCATTTTATAACAAAATGTGCCATCGGGCGTCCGAAAGGCGGTTTTGTCCTGGTCATCTACAGCCATGTGGATTTGATGGTACCCCTTATACGCATCCAAGAAGCATTTAAGGCGAAATGGTGCCACCGAATCCACCTTGAGATCAATTTCTGGCAACGGATAACAATCTTTGGGGCATGCTTTATTCAAATCTTTGAAATCTATGCACATGCGCCATTGTTTGTTATTCTTCGGTACCATTACGGGATTTGCAACCCATGTTTGATATTTGCTGACGCGCACGATGCCCGCATCAAGGAGTTCCTTGACTTGGGTTCTGCACGCGTTGGTTTGCTCGGGCCCCATTACTCTGCGCTTTTGTACGATCGGCGTAACGGCCGGATCGCATTTGAGCTTATGCTCTGCCTTTCCCCGGGGTACACCAGTCATGTCGGCTGGTGTCCACGCGAAGATGTCTGCGTTTCGCTGCAGTAAGCGCTTGAGTAAGGTGCGTGTTGGATCAACAATTGTCGGGCCAATGGTAACGGCCTGATCGGGATATTTCCCATTGAATGCCCACTGTTCAGGTTCAGTGATGGTTTGTTTGGCCATCTTCGGTTTGGGTTTAGAGGAGACAGATGCGATGCATACCTGGGGAATGCCCGTGATCATCGCTACGCCTTCAGTTGTTGGCCATCCCATCATGCCGTGGACTGAGGATACCACGGCGTTGAATCTTGCCATCCCGTCTCTCCCGAATAGGATGTCATACGTATGATGTGGTTTTTTCATCACAACAAAATCCACATCCTCCGTGCGTGAATAATTCCCATCGGTGAGAGTGACGGGGAAAGATAGGATGCCCAAGGGAGTGTTCATGCTGCCGTCAAACCCTTCCATTGAAGCGTAGACCGTCTCCAGGCGTTCCTTGTCCTCATCATCGAGCTTGTCGAAGAACTGCCTGTACATCACTGTCGACGATGCGCCATTGTCAACGAGGGTGCGGGAGGTGATGTAGTGCCCCAGCTGGCTTTTAATGATAATGGGGCCTTCTTTGTTTGGGCCTCCCGGCACTCGCGGGAAGCGCACTTCTGCTTCCTTCCATGCGCATGGTTCGGTCATCGGTCTCTTTCTTCCTCTGACCTTACCATGGACCATGTTGATGCTAATGTCGACGGGCTTTCGTCCGTTACCCCTGTACCTGTTGTCGTTCCTTCCTCCCTTCTTGATAGATGCCACGAGGTGTGCGAGCCTCCCATCCTTGACAAATGTCTCGACGATGTCCCTCAAGGATGTGCACTCCTCAGTGCTATGGCCCTTTGTCCCATGGAAGTCACAAGACTTGCTTTGATCCGCATTGGGTTTCTGTCGGATCGCTGGGGCTTTTGGCCATGGCAGTTTTTCCGTGGCAAATATCTCCGTGACGCTCTTGGTGAGTGGCGTCCAACGGTTTTTCCGGTTCGAAGGGTGCGTGTTGTCCCTTCCGCCAACCAGAGGGCGAGAGCTTGAGGGGGTGTCAAAGTTTATCCTTGACTGCCAAATACCTTGCCGCCTCTTTTTGTTTAGCCGGGCGGTTCTCACATTGTTCTCCCTTGTCCTCTGCGTGTAGAGGTTTGTATTCTGGGGGAGATCTCTTCCCAGCTGTTTCTCCGTTTCGGCAAAGCGTTTGGCTGCCGTCATTATGGCATCCCACGTGGATGGCATGCCATCTTTACCCGTCAGAGTGCGGATGAGTTCTGGGTATTCAGCGCCCTGAATGAAAGCGGCGCGAACGAGGTCTTCACTGATGTTGCCCAGACTCAGCTTCTTGGAGTTGAAGCGGGTGATGAAGTCCAGTAAGGATTCATCCTCTTCTCTCACACAGTTGAGGATCGTCCACTGCTCCTCAGTGTGCTTCCTCTATTGACTAAACTGTTGACTGAACTTGTTCTGGAAGTCTGCCCAGTCATAAATGTGGTGGACCGGTAAACGGTCGAACCATGCTCTGGCTGCTCCTACCAGAGTCATCTGGAACATGTAGCACCACGTGGGTTCCGTCCAGTTACTGACGGTTGCCCCCGCAATGAACCTGTTCAGATGGTCATCTGGGTCAGATATACCATCGTATGTGCCAATATTGGACATTTGTTTGGCACTCCTCGGGGCGATTGCTTCTGCAATGTCCCTTGCAAATTTTGACCTTCCTGCGTTTGTGGCAGTAGGTCTAAAGGCCTTGGAGAAGTCACGCGAGCTTTTTTCCGTGACTGGTTGGAATGCTTCCCCAAAATTCCTTTTTGGCTGGGGATCCGTTTCCTTACGCTTCCCTTTCGCCCTATGGCGAGGGTTCGCGTCGGTGTCGGAATCTTCCCTCTCGGCGTCTGAGTACTCGTACTCACTACTCATGTTGAGGTGCTGGCGAGTACTACCGAATTCCTCAGCTTGTTGGACTGAACGCAAGCGTTCGTCCAATTCAGCCTGAAATTCTCTTTGACGTGCCTCGGCCCATGCCTTCACTTGATCAAGTGTTTGGCGAGGGGCTCGAGTTCGTTTTTCCAGCTGGGCATCAGTGAATCCCAGTGGAATATTTACTCCACTTGCCCCTACATGAGTGACTGGGGTAGTGTTCGTAAAATGTACTTCACTTGCCCCAGCTTGGGTGGCTGGGGTAGTGTTTGTAAACATTGTGTTGCCGGTGTTTACCCCAGTGGCTGGGGTTGTGGTTACCGGAATTTCTCTAGTCATCTTGGAAGTTTTGAAAAACTGGAGAAAGATGTAGTTCTAGCTTTATGCACGGATGGCGCCAATGAAGAAACACTAAGTGACCCCGGGCAGATTATAGGTAATCTGGGGGCTAAGTAATGTTTCCCACGAAGGTTAGGTCCAGCAGAGTAAGTTGTACTTCAGGGAACCTGCAAAACAGACACCGTAAGCTCGTCACTGAGAAGGGGGGGGTTCCTCCTTGTGACCACCCTCCGGCGTGAGAATCAGTCTATATTGCTCTTTGAATATAAAAGTATATGAATACTATTAGAGCAGTTATCAAGTAAGTTATACGAGATAGTAGATGATGAAATGATAATACCATTTGCTGTCTTTTATAGCCGAAGGTGGGTTTCCAAGGGGTTTAGCCGGCCCAACACGCTACCAACTGTAACCTATGCACGTGCCCTACCTGTGAGTGGTGGATAGGTAGCGGCTGACACAGAGCAGGCGTGCCGTGCACTCTTCGTCTTCTACCAACTGCAGGCTAGGCACGTGGTCTGGCAGGAGTTGGTGGGCAGGCGGCGACTATTGGTCACAGTGCTGTGGCGTGCTGTCTGCCACGCTGCTGTCAGTGAGCTGTCGCATTCTTGGTCAGATCTTTTGTCTTTACCTCGTCAGGTATCACGCAAAAGATCCTCCATCATACGGACTGGCCCATTTTGGCGGGAGTTTTCCCCCTCCCGCCTTTGCTCATTCTTTCAGGTGACACTGAATATTTGTAAGTGTTAAGCCTTATGCGTGTAGCTATGCTGTGCGGGTAGCCTTCCCTGATGGCTTGTATCCGCAACTGCGGGAACAGGCGGGTTACTTTACCATTGGGAGGCTTTTCCCTGCGTATGCAGCTTGCATACTGCGCGTAGGCTTCTCTGAGCATGGTGGGTCCTGCGGGAGTAGATGGTCTTTGCGCAGACATCCCTGTTCAAGGTGAGTCATGCGGGACCAACTGAGCCCTGCTGGGACCTACCTCTTCAATGAAGAAACACTAAGTGACCCCGGGCAGTAATTTAATTTTAAGGATAAAAGTAAAGCGGTTGTCCATCTTAAATTTTTTATAGTGATATACACATGTAAAAATCACGATTGCCCCCTTTAAGTTAGTGTTAAGTTAGTCGGTCGCCATGACACCCTCCATGAAAAAATCTGAGTCCCCAGTGTTACAACGCGTTTATATTTTATTTTATTTTGGATTGTGAGAATCAATGAGTTACGTAATAGAAAATTTTAATAAATATAAATTTGAGGTGACAAGAGTTATTATTTATTAGTTTTTTTTAACGGGAGTTATTACTTGTTAGTGATGCATGAATGTGTGTATATAGTAAAACCGAGATCCTACATTACCTGCCCATTCCTCATGTTTCTTGGAAAATGGATGAGTTGCAGAAAGTTTTAATGTATAGATATACATATACATATAGATAAGATGTTCAATTGTATAAACAATTATCCATTGAGAAAACCATATAATATATGTTAAAATGTAATATAATTTTATAGTCGTTCATAAAGAAAACGATTTGTGATAGTAGGCAGTTACATAACATAATAGCTATATGCCTACTTTATATCACGAATCCAACCTCATAACATGAAATGATAGCTTAAATGTCCATTGTACACAAATATACTATTGGTACAACGGGATAGTCAACAATAATGATATGACGATTCACCAGTATGTTCCTAACCAGAGCTTTCTAACATGCTAAGGATCAAATGAACCACGACCGGTAAGTCTCATCGTAGGAGGGAGTCTCCTACGATCAACCTACGGCGTGAGAATCAATGATACAATACAAAGATTGATATGAGTAATCTGTATGAAAGGAGTACAGAGAAAATAGAGTGAACGAGAACGAAAATACATTTGGTGAAATGTTCTATTTATAGGCAACCGTAAGCTTCTCTAGGGAAAGCTTAAGCTTATTAAAGAGAAAATGGCAACTCTTCTTTCATCTTATGTAGATTGGGTGTATGCCATTTTCGTCATTACGTGCAACATTTGCTCAGTTTTTATTTGTCTTGTTGTTACTTTTACTTTATAGTAGACACCAGCTTTTCGTCAGCCTTGACTTTTTATGACATTACTGTAGCAAGAGTTTTCTGGTCAACTTAGGAATCTTGTTGGGCAAGTGTCGGGCTTCCCCATCTGGCGGCTTATGTTTGCTGCTCTTTTATTCCTAAGTTTCCCTAGCTTGTGAGCTTATGTTTGCTGCTCCTTTATTCTTAGGCTTTCGTAGCTTGTGAGTGGGTAAGGGTACCCACGTCATCAGCCCATTTGGATTGTAATGATGAATTCTTGTGACTCAACTATTTCACGACCCCCCCATGTTTAATTCTTATGGGGTCAGCGACATGCCTTTTCATAGAACAATGCATTACCCATTTTGCTGTTTTGGGCATGTTATATGAGAAAGCCCAAGAGCTGGAAAAGTTTTACTGTCTTCTGGTCCATAAGCTAGAAGCTAACAACCTTAAGCTTCCGTGCTCGAAAAATAGGGTGGAAACTTGGAGCTTCTCGTCGTGACATGTAGGTCATTATTATATTTTCCAGTTTGACGGTTGCTTCCTGTCACGTCTGACTGATGTGACCTTTGCTTCAGAAGGTTATTATACAACCTACTCTTACAGCTGGCCTACTTTCATCTTGGCTTTCCACCTGTCCCTATCTTGGGGATTTAAATTTCAAAAATTCATCTTATAACTTCCTACAATACCATCATTTAAGCCACTTTCCAATTTTTCTCCTATTAACCTGCAGTTTTATAACTTCCTATATGTGGTGGTTTCTTTTTTGTTCCTTCTCTTTTACTCAAAATTAAACTCGTTTCTCCTTTGCATCTAATCATGGGTCCAAAAGGTGATATGGCAACTCAGTTTTCAAATTTGACTCAAACAGAGCTTGATCGATTTTTCTTAGAATACGGGATCGGGGCCGATCTTAAGCCCGAATTACCGAATCCTTCAACCCCTGTTTCGAGTCATCCTCGAGGTAAAGTTGTTCTTTGCACCTGGTATTTTGACCAATGCAACCTCTGATAACCTTTTTTGAAAAACTTTTCTCAACATTTTGGAGTATCATGGTGTTTGTATTGGTCAACTGGCTCCTGTTTGTGTTGCTATAATTTTGCATTTTGATATTGTTTGTCGTGCTCTTGGTTATGAGCCTTCTTTACCCATGTATCAGAGGTTTTCTTAATGGTTCACCGTTGAGAAAACTTGTTGTGAATCTGGATTAATCTCAAGCACAGTTGGTCTTGCATCCACTTGGAAAGACAGGTTTTTCTTTGTTTCGGATTCTATCTTGCCTCTCTCCAGTTTGGAGGAAGCATGATCTTGTCTTGAGCACCCCTGAACTGAAGGTTGAGGAACTTGATGCTAATTTCCTCAAGAACCTTTGATCGGTGTCTTTCAAGCTTCGGATTTTCCCCGAGGAATTTTTGGTTTATTTGAGTCTTAGCACCAACTGGCTCAATCCTCACACCGAACCCAAGATCTTTATGGATGATAAAGGTATATTAGACTTTGTTCAAGCTTCTTCCATTTCTTAGGTTTAATATTCACTTTCCCTTTTGTAGTAATTAGTGTTTTGGAATTCCTTGAGCTTGAAGATTTCTTTTCTGCGACCTTCGTGTCTATTGATGTTGAATACTAGGATTTTCGTCAATCTGGTAATTATGCGGCTACCTCAACCTCATCTGACCTTCCTCCGAAGGGTATTGTTAGGAAGCTGGTCCTACTTTTGTTTGAAGCAGAGGACTCAAGTACCCTCTTACAAGGTAATTACTTTGGTCCGGTCTTGCACATCATAGTAGGGCTGGCAATTCGTGTCTTAACAAGTTTAACAAGTAAAAGCAACGCATGTAACACAAATATCAAACATGAATCCGACTCATTTAATTACTTTATATATCATGACTATAAGAAAGTTTTAAGTTTTGTGTACCATCAAGGGAAAATGATGGAGTCAAGCCTACTAATTTCAATTATTTAAGAAAATAAAAAAATCACATACCGCAATTTTTTAATTAACAGGTATTAACGTGTCTTAAACAAATATCCAATTGCCAGCCCTACATCATAGCAAAGGACTCAAGTACCCTTTCTTGTATAGGACACCTTCTTCCACAATATGCTGCTTAGCTTTGAGCCTTAGTTTTATGGCTTCTCCTTCTTCAGTGGGAAGCGTTCAATCCTTGAGAAACTCTAAGATGGGGGTCATCCATCTTATTCCCTATTCTTCGATGATATCTTGTTCCACAATGGAGGGGCTTTTCCACCAAGACCTTCTTTGTTAAATGAGCGAAGGTCAAGGAGGCCAACTTACTAAGGACATCAGCCTGCTTGTTTCGAGTTCTAGACACTTTAGTTAAATAGCATCTTTTGAATTCATTCATGAGCTCCTTGACCTTCTGCTTTTATTTCAACATCAAAGGTTCTCTTGCCATGAAATCCTTGTTTACTTGGTTGACCACCAATCTTGAATCAATAAAGGCGATTAGTTCCGATATTTTCACCTTTCTTGCTAGGAGAAGCCCTGCGACCAAACCCTCATATTTAGCCTAATCATTAGTACATGGGAATTCTAATCGGAGCGCATAAGTATATTAGGTTCCTTGGGGGTCTGTAATTATTAGACCAACTCCGGAACCTTCTATATTGAAGTTTCGTCGGTGTAGAGTGTCCACTTTCCCAAATGAATAACAGGGTCACCTTCTTCCAGCTCATTTTCTTCCATAGGCTTTTCTTATGTTTCAAATAGAAAGTCAGCAAGGATCTGACCCTTGATTGCCTTTCTAGATTCATACATTATGTTGTGCTCACCCAAGCCAGTCGCGCACTTGGACAATCTTCTAGCAATTTTCAGAATTTCCAAAATGGACTTTATAGGTTTGTCGGTGATCACTGATGTGGTCTAAGTTATATATATTTTTATATTAATATTTCTACACTTTTAAATACTTTTGAGCCATGTTTTTAATTGAATATATTTCTATTTGGTTTATATTTGGATTTTAAAGGTTTCGAGAAACGAGTTAGAATAGAGTTTTTTTTTTCTAAGCTTAAGACTAACGAATGAATTCATGGACATAAGTATATTTTATTAGTGTCATTTTCTTTCTTAAGCTAAATTTAATAATATAATTATTATTATCTTATTCTATTTAAAAACATGAAGCATTATCTGAATTTGAAAATAATCATTTAGTGAGTTTGTCCTATGAATTACTATCATGCTTTTGACTCAAGTTATGTTTTACAAAAGAAATAAATATATGATGGGGCTCATCATATACGAGATATGAATAAGATAAGGAAAGAAAGAAGTTTCAAAATCTGTTGAATACATAAACTTTTCTTGAATGTATTTCAAGGTTATATTCATTAATTCTTTTGATTTTTAGGAGATGTCATAAAGTCAAGAGCATGGTCGGTTAACAAGAATATTTGGTGGAGTTTCTTTTGGGCTTTCACTAAACAAAAAAATTAATGGGTTGGACCATACATAAAAAGAAGAAAACTTGACAAGCAAGTAGGTCACGAATTTAAGAATGCTGGGATATTAGTTTGGCAGATATAAATTTTTTTAGAAATCTCTTTGAAGGGGGCGGCCGCAAGTCATAGAAAATAATTAGTATTGTTCTTCTTTTTGGAGTTTTTCGTGAGATACAACAGTAGCAGCAAACAAGACATAAGAATATTATTTTGGCTATTGTTTGTTCAAGTAAGAGAAAGAGAGATGTTGGTTCAGTCGGGACCGAGACGATCCGAGCCGGTTCGAGACGGAAGGTTTGATAACCAAAGACGGATAGAAACAAACACGAAACAAACGATTTCATTGATAAAAACGAAAGATTACATGCTTGTTAAACACTGAAATCACGATCTATGGCAGGGGGAGGTCGAGCATGGCCTCCCCCCTCATCCGGACAGCACCTGGGCGCCGGGCACTCAAATCCTCAACAAACCACGCCTGAAAGCTGGGTATTTATACCCACTGCTATTCGATCAGGACTCATTCGATCGAATGAGTCCTATTCGATCGAATAGCAGACTCATTCGATCGAATCAGAGACTGGTTCGATCGAATGAGTATCCATTTGAAAATGCTCTTTCGAATGGATGACTTTCGGCGTGGACCACTATCTAGGTGTACAGCATACAACATAAACAATCTAAACTATTCGCCAAGCGACGGCCACAAAACATGCACCAACAAGAGAAGGGAGCAATCAAGTGTTACTCATTCAATCACGGTTCTTTTGGTTTGATTTATTATTTTTATTATGAACTTGGTCTTTAAATTTAGTTATTTTGTCTTCTTGAACATGGTTATTGGCTAAAACCTTTTTAGTTATCTAGGATTGTGATGATGTTTTGTTGATTGCTTTGGACTTGTCAGTTTGCGGGTTTTGTTTATGGAATTTTGATTAATTAAAAGTCTTGAATATATTTATTGGATGTGTCTCATGCGTATTTAGTTTTAATTTGTGTCTAAATGAATATTTCACATGTTACTTTATTGAATGTCTTTTGATTATAGGTTGCATGTTAGGGTTGTTTACTGTGTGTTGGCAACTTGTTTATGGTTTATTGAGCTCATTTATCATAGAAACTGATTTTTGGCATATTATTAGAAGTTTATATTCTTACTAGCTTAAATATCCGACGGGTGATAAGTTGTCGGGTTTCTCTGCGTTGTTCGGGTTTTAGGATAAATTATCTGACAGGAGGTTTGCCTATTTTTGCCTTAATTTCACTGTTTACCCGTGTCCTTTAAACTGTTCATAAACCACCCCGTGTACTTAGGTGCATTGAGATAGTGAAACTATCGGGTTAGCTATTTTTTAGGGTAATTAATCATAGTTGGTGAACTGACAGGTGAACCAATAAGCCGGTGTTTTTACATGATCTCTAAGATTTCTTTTTAGGCGACACCTTGAGATTTATTAAGGATCCATTAAGTCTCCTAGAGCTTCATACCTTTAGATTCCTGGTTCCCGTAGCATTTTCCCGTAACCGATAAAAGCCCGAGTTGTCACAATTCGGATTCCTTGCCTAGATAACTCTTGCTCCCATATTTGAATTTGCTAAAGTTTTTATTCGGTAATTTAATTTTCTAGTTTATATTAATTTATTTAAGTATTAAGTATAATTAATTATTAGCTTTTAAAATAAAATAAATAAAAATCCAAAACTATATATTTTCTTAATTATTATTTTAAATTAGCTTTTAGAACTAGTCTCGTTATTTAAATTAGTGTCTCTAGGGTTCGATATTTCCGGTCTTCCCATAGCTATTCTACACCCGATAGGTTCACTTGCCTGTTGCTAGTGGTTTGGTTTAGGGTATTCTAGGTTTTTATTACTCGTTGTGCTTAGTCATTATTTGTTAAATTTTTATATACCACTTTACGCACATCAAGTTTTTGGCGCCATTGCCGGGGACACTTGGTAATAGTGAACTAGTTTCTATTTGCTTTTATTTGTTTTTAGTTATAGTTAATTAGTTTTATTTTATTATTTAATTGCTCTTGATTGCTATCTGTGCCTTGAGTGTAATTTGTGTGCTCTAGGGATAAGCTTTGGTCCTTACTCTTTTACTTGTTTTTCAGCGTATGCGACGTACACGTTCACTAGGACCACCAGAGTTCACTGCTTCAGACGAACTCGAGAGAGATTTTCGTGAGCGCCGTAGGGAGTTTCGAGAGATTGCACGTGCTCTACGCGAAAGCAAGGTACACGTTTCTGATTCCACTTTAGATATGGGTGACGCTAACCCCCCTAGGCGTACGGTTCACTCGAGAGCGAATGAGGGAGTTATGGGGAGAAGGTCTGCCATCACACGTCCGACGATGCCCGATGCTAATAACTGGCAAATTCCGACCAACGTCATGAATTCCATTACAAATTCTGCCCCATTTAACGGACTTGAAGACGAGGACGCGCCTGGCCATCAGAACAAATTCACTCGTATCTGCGACACTTTTAATATTTCCAACGTCACTCGTGAGTCTATCTACCTTCATCTTTTTCCATTTTCTCTAGAGGGTCGCGCTTCATCATGGCTGGAAAACCTTCCCCCTAGGTCCATCACTACATGGGAGAATCTTCAAGCTGAATTCCTTAAGAAATATTTTCCGCCATTTAAAGCCTCGCGACTTCGTGATCAGATCTGTTCCTTCCGCATGGAGCCTGACGAGCCATACTCTTTGGCTTGGGAAAGGTTCCATAATCTGCTTAGTAGATGCCCCCAGCATGGTCTACTCGAATGGGATGTAGTCGAGAAATTCTATAAAGGGCTGACTTTTGAGATGCAGAAGAGATTCAATACGTCAGCTGGAGGAAACATGTTAGAGAAGCTGGATATAGATGAGTGTGAGTCGTTGTTTGAGAGTTTCGCCCTAGCCGAACAGCAAGAGCCGTCCGCCCGAGGTACTTCTAAAACCACCACCTCTTCCGCTCGAGGCATCTATCAGATCTCGAATGATACTAGCATCGCGGCTGCCTTAGAGGCAATGCAGAAGGATATCCGAGAGTTGAAGAAGATCGCTCAGAAATGCGAAATCTGTAGAGGAGGGCACGATACAGTTGATTGTCCGGTCGATCAACAGGAGAATGTGGACTACTTGGGTAATCAGAGTCGGGGAGCGAATGCCTACGGTAACTCAGGATGGAGAAATAACTCAAACTATGGTTGGAGGTCGGGAGGTAATGCTCAGGGTTTTCAGCAGAGGCATGAGCAGGTTAGTAACCCAGAGGCAGCAGGAAGTTCGAGTGCGGGGAAGAGTAGCGGTATGGATCAGGATCTTAAGGAGATTCTAACTAAGCAATCTATGATGCTCTCCCACCTTATTGACAGAGATACTAACACACAGCAGAGACTGTCTGAGCACGACACCCTATTGAAGAACCAGTAGTCGTCATTTTTGGAGATGTCTCGAAAGGTGGATGAGATGATGAAGCATATGCTACCTAATAAACAGGTCGGAGCGTTTCAGGGAAGCACTGAGCTTAATCCGAAGGCACAGTTGAAGGCGGTGACCACCCGTAGTGGCAGAGGAGGTGATCGAGAGCATTCACCGGCAGATGATGAAGAGCCAGTGGACGAGGAAATAGAGATGGAGACTCGTATGAGGACGCACGAGAGGAGAGTCCCAGCAAGTACCGCGTCAAACAGTGAGTGTCCCGCAGAGAAAGTTGTTGAGAAGAAGATTGAAGATAAGAAGAGTCCCGAAGTCTATCTTACTCGTGTTCCGTACCCTGCTCGTCTTCTGCGACAGAAGTATGCGCAAGAATATGGACATTTCTTGGACATGTTTAAACAACTAAAAATCAATCTTCCATTTATCGAGGCACTCCAGCATATGCCTAAATATGCCAAATTCTTAAAAGATCTTCTTTATAATAAGAAGAAGCTAGAGGGACTTTCGACAGTTTGTCTAAATGAAGGATGCTCTGCGGTAGTCCAGAACAAGCTGTCGGAGAAATTAGCAGACCCGGGACACTTCACAATCCCGTGTTTGTTTGGCAACTCAACTGAGAGCTACGCGTTGGCCGATTTAGGTGCTAGCATAAATCTGATGCCATATTCTCTATATAAAAAGCTAGACCTTGGCGAGCCAGTCCCGACGCGCATGAGTTTATCCTTGGCCGACCTCTTGGTCAAATATCCGCGGGGAATCGTGGAAAACGTTCTCGTTAAAGTCGATAAATTCGTTTTTCCTGTGGATTTTGTTATTCTCGACATGGAGGCTGACGATCAGGTCCCACTCATTTTGGGACGACCCTTCCTGCGTACTGCTAAAGCGCTTATTGACGTCTTCGACGGCAAAATTACACTTCGTGTAGGAGAGGAGAACGTCACATTCGATGTCGTCAAGTCGATGAGGAACTCTAGTAGTTAGGACGATTCTGTTTACTTTCTTGACACGTTCATATCTCAGTTCGAGCACTGTCTTGACTACATCTCTGGAGCAGATTTGCTCAATCAGGAGGACAAGGTTGATGTTCCCACGGAGCACGACCTGAGCATTCTTGTTGGCTCACCTCCTGAATACCCCTAGGTGTTCACGGTTGCCGATAGCACCGAGGGACCGAAGGAGAGACCATCGATTGAGGCGCCACCGTCCCTCGAGCTTAAAGAGCTACCTCCTCATTTGGAGTACGTTTTCTTGGACGGTGACGCTGTTTTGCCCGTCATCATTTCTTCTCAGTTGACGGATGATGAGAAGTCAAGGTTGGTTGATGTGCTCAAGGCACACAAACAGGCTATTGCGTGGAAACTCATGGATATTCAGGGCATCAGCCCGAACTTTTGCACGCACAGGATACTCATGGAGGATGAGTACAAGCCTGTAATCCAACCTCCAAGGAGGCTCAACCCTAACATGTCGGAGGTGGTCAAAAAGGAGGTTATCAAACTCCTCGACGCAGGCCTGATCTATCCTATCTCCGATTCTTCATGGGTAAGTCCCGTTCAGGTAGTCCCTAAAAATGGAGGGATGACAGTTGTCACTAACGAACGTAACAAGCTTATTCCAACTAGGACATTCACAGGTTGGTGGGTGTGCATAGACTACAGGAGGCTTAATGACGCTACTAGGAAAGACCATTTTCCTCTTCCGTTCATTGATCAGATGTTGGAGAGTCTGTCGGGACGACAGTTTTACTGTTTTCTTGATGGATTTTCAGGTTATTTCCAGATCCCTGTCGCACATGAGGATCAAGAAAAGACCACATTTACATGCCCATACGGTACCTTTGCGTACAAACGTATGCCTTTCGGGTTATGTAATGCTCCGGCTACTTTCCAGCGTTGCATGGTAGCGATATTTCAGGACATGATTGAGAGTTCCATGGAGGTTTTCATGGATGATTTTTCAGTATATGGGGACTCATTTGATCAATGTCTTTCTAATCTTGAGAGGATGATGAAGCGGTGCATAGAGACTAAGTTGATGTTGAACTGGGAGAAGTGCCACTTTATGGTGACTGAAGGCATTGTGCTCGGGCACAAGATTTCTCGAGATGGTATTGAGGTAGACAGAGCTAAAATCGACACTATCAGTAGACTTCCTCCACCGACTAGTGTGAAATCCGTTCGTAGATTTCTCGGGCATGCGGGTTTTTATCGTAGGTTCATTAGAGATTTTTCTAAGATCACCCGGCCCATGACTCGTCTTCTAGAGAAGGACGTCGCATTCGACTTCGATGATGATTGTCTGAAGGCGTTTGAGTTTCTCAATGGGCAGTTGGTTAATGCCCCTATCTTAGTAGCACCCGACTGGAGCTTACCCTTCGAGCTCATGTGCGACGCTAGTGATTTTGCAGTCGGGGCTGTTTTAGGTCAGAGGAAGGACAAGCACTTCCATCCTATCTATTACGCGAGTAAGACCCTCAATGATGTTCAGGAGAATTACACGACTACTGAGAAAGAGCTTCTAGCAGTAGTCTTCTCGTTCGACAAATTCCGTTCTTATCTCGTGCTGGCCAAAACCATCGTTTATACTGATCATGCGGCATTGCGATACCTGTTCGCCAAGAAAGATGCCAAACCTCGCCTGATACGATGGATTCTCTTGCTTTCCGAGTTCGATATTGAGATTAGAGATAAAAAGGGAGTGGAGAATGTAGCTGCGGATCACTTATCACGTCTGGAGGATCCGAAGAGATAGGAGATTAGAGAGGATGCCACCGGAGATAAGTTTCCCCACGAGTCGTTGATGATGGTGAGAGTGAGGTTTGAGAGAGAGCCAGTTTTATACGTGAGTGCTGAAGAGGATGGTCTTCCATGGTTCTCCGACATTGCAAATTATCTGGCCGAAGGAGTAGTGGTCAAGGGCATGAGTTATCAGCAGAGGAAGAAGTTTTTCGCAGACGCCAGCCACTACATATGGGATTCGCCGTATTTGTTTCGTATAGGCGCCGATCGAGTGTTGAGGAGGTGTGTGAGTAGGGAAGAGAGCCGTGAGATTCTTAGGCATTGTCATGAGGGTTTAACTGGAGGCCACCATGGTTCGTCTTCCACCGCTAGGAAAGTTCTAGATTCCGGCTTTTATTGGCCATCGATTTTCAAAGACTCGCACGAGTTTGTCAGACAGTGTGACGCATGTCAGCGCACTGGTAACATCTCATCCCATAATGATATGCCCCAAAACCCTATTCAGGTGTGTGAGGTTTTCGACGTTTGGGGCATTGATTTCATGGGTCCGTTCCCTTCTTCTCGAGGGAACCGATACATTCTCGTGGCTATCGACTACTTTTCCAAGTGGGTTGAGGCTCAAGCCTTGCCCACTAACGACGCTCGAGTTGTAGTGGGATTCTTGAAGAGGTTGTTTACTCGGTTTGGTACTCCCAAGGCCTTGATCAGTGATAGAGGCACACATTTCTTTAATGCCCAGATGGAGAAAGCGTTGGCACGGTATGGGTTCACCCACCGGTTGTCCACCGCCTGTAACACCCCGTAACCGCAGCGGAAACGTAAACGGGATGCAACAGACACCTCTGATATCAACCACATTGTTTATAAAGAAAACTGAATACATTAATATACTTCAAATTACATTATCTCATAATTCATTACCGTCTAGGTGATACACACATCATACAATACGATACATAATTCTATGTAATATAATGTATCCTAACATCCCACACGCAAATCTTACACACATTAAGCACTTAGCACGTAAGCAATCACTTCATTTTAATTGCACCTGAAAAGCATGCGAGAAAACGGGTCAACTACGAATAGTTGGTGAGTTTCACAATTCGAGTAAACCATGATAAATCAATATCAAAATATAATATTATCGATGTAATTATGCTGAGCCCACAAGTGAAACCTCTGACTATCTACACACAACCCCGTGGCATACTCCGCCCACGGACCTGCCCCAAACCGCTATGCCTAACATTACATAGCAAAATATATATAACAACAAAATAGACATGTGCAACTGGCTGGGAAACATCAGCAAATCCATGCCGGACCAGTTGGGTTTGTCAGACCAATAGTACTATCCACACTCTACCGGCTTTCAGTTAATCACTCGTGTTCCGGGGCCTTAGAATGTTAGCAACTCAGACAATTACCATCTTAGTACATTTCCGTACAATTCCCGTACAATAAAATATATATAAATCCACGAAAATCCATGCGTTCAGTATGTACTTAAACATTTCAGTAGTAACATGCTTCCGCCCGAGAAAATATTTAAAAACAATTCAGAAAAAGGGGCTCGTGAAACTCACCTTAGCACATGCAAGCAGGTAACAACAATCATTATCAGTTAACACGTCCCATCTGTATTATGATCCCTACGATCGTTATTATACAATTATTGTTTATATAATCTTTAACCGTGTTAACCGGTACATCTGGGGACACTGTTAACCCAGTACTGTACCCGTTCCGGGGGCAATGTTAACCCAGAAACACTTCTCCGGACTCAGATTGTGATATCGTTTAGAGTTTACTAGTCAAAATTACTATTAGTTTGTTTTCCCCGTTTTGCGTGCCTAGCACGGTTATCCGTTTTTACGTTTCAAAAATGAGTTTGGTCACACACGACCCGAAAATAGCGGTTGACTGATAATTTAACTAAAGTTGTGAAATTAGAGCTCGGTTTAGACGCCCCGATTGGCCGCGGGACCCGTTTCCGTCTTTAGTGCACCGGAAACTGTTTTATCGGATAAAATTACCCAAATCATCCGAATTATTTTCGGATAATTTATTTTTACTTGCTTAACTCTGTTATATGAAAATAGTTCATTTTTTTTGGGTTTTTATACACCGGTCAGCTCGTTTAGGCGAACTTTACCGGTTTACGCGTTTTAAACTTTAAAAGTTTGATAATTAGCACAAATAATTATCCGTTTAATCTCGGATCTTGAAATTTTGCACAAATCACTTTTTGACAGTGGGGAATTTAATAAAAATATTTCCAGAATTAATTTTTATATTTAATATTTATTTATCTATTTTTAAACACCATTTAAACACTAAATATGTCGTAAATACCAAACGGCCTTAGAAAAATCCCAAATTTTTCTGGATGTCCCCTGCCATCCACATAATCCCCTGTAATTTTTCCAGAACCAAAATCTCTTTTTACATGCCATTTTCGCTAAAACCGAGCTAGAAAACCCTAGAACTCGTTTAACCGAAAAGCCTACTTAGACTTCTCCAACTGACCTAAAATTTTGTGTGTGACTTATACATGTTATAAAAATCTGATTTGGAATTTTCCAGAATTTTTCATGATATTTAAATATTTTTCACAATTTTTAGCCAAAACCGAGCATTAAATTCACCAAATATTCACCCTTTGTCCAAAAATTACCAAAATTTCACAGAACTCATATTTTCATGTATTTAACACCTCTGTAAAATTTCATGACCTAACTCTAAACCATCCACAATCTGTCCAAAAATCCATAACCGAACATAAACCGAATATACCTTTTGTTTTCCGCCACTACAAGCTACAAACTCGTCTTTCCGCCTTATTTACCCCTAAATACAGAACCTACAACCAACATGCAACAATACCAAGCAAGTTACACTCACAATTAAGCCTCTTACACTATAGTTTCGGTTATTGTTTCAAAACTAAAGTTTAAACCGTAAAAATTCGTTTTTGGTTCGTTTAACTCCTTTCTTGGACCAAGATCCCTTGTATAACCCGTATACATCACTTGATCATGCAAGAATCGGTTTCATCTCGGGTTTTCACCCTTTTTTCACATGAAACCTCATTTTCTTGCAAGTAAACTCAAGAAACGAAGATAAACACGTAAATATCTCGATCTTTACCTCGTTGTTCTTGCTACAATTGTCGGTTTTTAGTTCATGATGTTGAGAGAGGATGAAGATTGTTGATTGTGTTGTAAAAGGAATAAGAAGGAAAAGGGGTTTTACCCCCTTATTCCGATCGGCCTCAAGAAAGGGGTGGGGTGGGACCCACTTCTTCATTTCTAGCCACACATTTGGATTTCCGAAATCTGGATAATGTTTTGGATAATCTGGTTCAGTTCGTTTTTCGGTTAAATGTTTAATTTAGCTTAAAACGAGGCTAAAACGGTCGTTTTTCGGCTTAAAAATGAAATTTATATAAAACCGATTTAAAAACTTTAAAAACTTAAACCATGAACTTTATTAACTTAAAACATCATATTATTAATAATTGCGCATCTTTTTCGGCTTGATCGATCGTCTCTTGCTTGGTTTGGTATTGAAGGTTTCATTTAATGTACCGACGTACCATTAAATCGAAATTCTTTTTATGTGCCGTACTTTACTTATCCCGAAGCATTAATGCTTCGTAAAATCGCTAAATATTATAGATATCGTCTATAATTGAACCCTCGATTCGTTCGGGTTTCAATAACTATCGGTCGATTAATCGCATAATCAATACGATGAATTATATATTCACGTACAATCAATACAGTGAATCATGTATTCTCGTATAATTACTATGGTAATTCATGTACCCGACATTAAATATAACGTAACTATTGTCTACCGGTTAGGGTATACCTGGTTTAGTCGGAATCGTTACACCGCCTATCATCCACAGACGAGCGGGCAAGTGGAGAATGCAAACCGAGGCGTTAAACGAATTTTGGAGAAAACTGTCGGCAAGAACCGAAAAGACTGGTCAGACAAGTTGGATGATGCACTTTGGGCTTTTCGTACAGCGTTTAAAATGCCTATTGGGACCACACCCTTTAGGATGGTTTATGGGAAAACATGTCATCTACCAGTTGAGTTAGAGCATAGAGCGTATTGGGCGTTGAGAGCCGTTAATCTTGACCTGACCCAAGCTGCGAAAAACCGGTATCTCCAAATTCATGAGGTCACCCATTTCTGTAATGCCCAGATGGAGAAAGCGTTGGCATGGTATGGGGTTACCCACCGGTTGTCCACCTCCTATCATCCACAGACGAGCGGGCAAGTGGAGAATGCAAACCGAGGCGTTAAACGAATTTTGGAGAAAACAGTCGGCAAGAACCGAAAAGACTGGTCCGACAAGTTGGATGATGCACTTTGGGATTTTCGTACAGCGTTTAAAACGCCTATTAGGACCACACCCTTTAGGATGGTTTATGGGAAAGCATGTCATCTACCGGTTGAGTTAGATCATAGAGTGTTGGTACATGTATGTCAGTAGTTCATAGTCTAGCATTTGTAATCGAGTCTGTAATGTAATTATGTTTTGTTTATGTTTGTTTTGTAATGCGCGAAGTTGTCAACAAGTTCGCTATGGCGAACTTGTTGAATCAGCGAAGTTATTGACAACTTCGCCTGTGGCGAAGTTGTCGTGTTTATATACTGTTTCAGACGAAACAGTTTAAGGTTGTTCGTTTAGGGTTTTCGTTTCAGTTTTTCAGTAACCGAGTTACGTGTCATAGTCTGTAACGGTGACCTCGGGTCACGTGTTTGTTATCAATATAACGTGGTTGGTTTATTGCTTGTGTGTTCGATCTCTATATACTCTACACTCGTATCTACCTACGCAGGGATTCCGCACCTGCGTTGTTAGAGACATCCCGTGTACGATCCGTCCAGGAACCTACAATTGGTATCAGAGCCAATCGGCTCGATTGTGAGGTTCGGGATTTCACGCGGGTGTAGAAAACGTCTCGTTTGACCTATTCGCGGGACGTGTTTTTGTTGGGATTGAGTTTTGCTAGTGCTTGACAGTCATTTTCAAGCCTTTGCATTGATCGGGAGCTGCTGGATTGACGAAAACAGATCTGAACAAACTTCCCTGTTCAACGGGCGAAGTTACCGTTCATCGGGCGAAGTTACCATTCTTCAGGCGAAGTTGCCGTCGCTGGAATTAGGGTTTTTGGCGAAGATATAAGGATTAGCGAAGTTAACTACAACTTCGCTCACTTCATAAGTTCGCCTTAGCGAAGTTATCCGCAACTTCGCTTCAAACCCAAGTTCGCTCAACTCATAAGTTAGCCAGAGCTAAGCGAAGTTATTCTTAACTTCGCCCAAATCAAGCGAATTTAAGATCTCAGCGAAGTTCTCTTTCAGCGAAGTTAACCTTCAAGCGAAGTTATTCTTAACTTCGCCAACTGAGCTGTTTTAATATTTTTTTGTTTTTCCAGGTTTTTCAGGTTTTTGCAAGGATGTCGTCGATCAATATCTCCGACTTGGTCAAGATGGAAGTAGAAGCGGGGTCTGCCACTAAGGCCCCGAGGCTGATGAAGGGAACTGACTTCGTGGCATGGAAGGACAGATTCATCCAATACATCAAATACCAGGATGCCAAAATGTGGGTGTGCATCCAGGATGGATATATCCCTCCAACTGCGCAATACGAAGGTCGCGATGTGGTTAAGAAGTACAGCAAAATGGAGGACGAAGAGAAGAAAATGTACGAGGCCGAAAGCAAGGCCCATGCTGCGATAACAATGGCACTTCCTCAAGAGGTTCTCCATACGTTCCGAAAGTACACTTCTGCGAGAGAGCTTTGGGATGCTCTTGAAAATAGATTCGAGGGGAATGTGGGTATACGTGCATCAAAGATCAAACTCTTAAAAACCCAGTTCTCCGTCTTCAAATTTTTGAAGAACGAATCACTGGATGATATTATCACCAGATACTATCATCTAATGACAGAGCTCAGCAATTATTCAATTGCTTACCGAGAAGAAGAGATCGTTGAAAAGCTTCTCGATGCTCTCCCACCGAAGTGGGAAATGTACACCGTCCTTATGAGGGAAGACAGAGACTTTCCAAATTGTGATCTTGAAACGGCAGTAAACAAGCTCAGAACTTATGAGCTTAATATGGTTCGAAAGGAAACACCAACAGATCAGATACAAGACCCTGGTATGTATGGTGCTAAGGTTAACTCAGGCTCAAGTTCAAGGCCTGAATCTGCTGCCTTTTACTCGAAAGGGGAGTCAGGCTCTGACTCGTCTCATGAAGGAAAAGTTTCTGTAAACACGAATGGTGATGTATGTTTCGTTGCTGGAGGATCTAGTACTTCAAAGCCTCAAGCATCCACAAGTAGTTTTTCTGCAAATGCATCTAGCAATAGTTATTCCAAGATGCCTATGAGTGTAAAATCTGCTGAAGAGCAGTTTGCAGTCTATGCATCATTTATTGCTTCCTATGAAAACTACATCCAGGGGAAGATTGTGGACCCTGCTGTTCTGGATGAGGATTATGACCAGATCGATGCTGATGATCTGGAGGAGATGGATTTGCAATGGCAAATGGCCATGATAGTGAGGAGAGTCAAGCGTTTCATGAATAAGACGGGGAGAAAGTTTGTTGGTGGTCGGCCCGGGTTCGACAAGTCCAAAGTAAGGTGCTATAATTGTCAACAGTACGGGCACTTTGCCAATGAATGCAGAAATGAGAGGGTTGAACGAGGACAAGGTCGACCTACACAACACTCAGGAGTTAACAGAGAGATAAATGCCATGTTAACCAGAGAGGCAGGAGAGTACAACTGGAATCAACGCTCAAGTGGTTCTGGTGAGCAAGCAAACATGGCTGAGTCTGAAGCTGAAGAATGTGAGAAGGTTGAAGAAATTGAGAAAGCAAATGAAGGAGAAACCGCTTTCATGGCAAATGACAAAGATAATCGCTCCGAGGTAAGTCCTAAAACTATTTGTACTAGTTGTGAGAATTTGTCTGAGCAACTTAAAACAATAACTGATCAGTATGTCCATTTAGATGCTGACTTTAAAACTATTAAAGAAGATCACCATTTTACGAAAGCAAGAGAAACAAGTTATAAAATTAAAATAAAAGCATGTGAAAAAGACGTTCAAAGCTTAAAAATTAAACTTGCTGAGAAAATTGAAATAATTGATCTTAGTTATGAAGTTTTGGAGGAAAAAACTAAAGTGATTGCTGATCGGGATAAACAGATTGCTGACCACCAGGTAAAGGTGGTGGAACTGAACCGCAAACTTGAGCAGTTCAGGAATTCCTCAGCCATCCTTGATCACCTCGTGAGTGATCCAGGTACCTCTGCAAAGAGGGGAGGAATCGGATATAATGAAGTTCCACCACCCTTTAACCACAACTATACTTATAATCCGAGTGTTCAGAAATCTGTCGATTTCGAAGTTCCTCAGACAACTCCAATCAAGATTACAAAACCAAGTGTTAGCTGTGGAGAAACAAGCTCGAAAGTTTCTAATGTGAATAATTCTGTTTTGAGTCCAGTCTCATCGGATTCGGATAAGTTGTCCGAATCTGATCAGACAAAAGAGAAGGTAGGGTTACCCACCGATGGAGATAAAAATAAAGTTTCAAAAAAGAGTTCTCCACTCAATCCGTACGTCCCACCTTATGTGAGACGAACGGCTGGTAACACTACCTCTACATCCAAACCAACATTTGACAAGAAATTGGAGAGTCGGTGTTGCTTTAGATGTAACAAATTAGGGCATTTAGTTGCAGATTGCCCTCTGGAGCCGAAATTAAGAGGTGTAAAGCCAAATAAAACTGAGTATAAGCGTCATTTTGTTACTGCTAAAAATGAAAACTTTAAAAAATGCCAAAATGTAACGAATTCAAGTTTTCATAAAAACCAACCTCAGTTTTACAACCAAACCTCAAGATATAGCACCTTCAATTCTCAAAGGTTTGGAAGGCATTACACACAATCTGCAGGGAGGTTCCCTAACAGGACTTACAGAAATTATCCTGATGCTAACTTAAGAAAGCCAGGGTACGGGACGTATCGATCCAAGACCAATTGGTCTTGGGTCCCAAGATTCTAACTCTTTGTTTTATTGTGCAGGAACAGTTGAACAGGGCTGCAAACAATCTTTGGATTGTTGATAGCGGCTGTTCCAGGCACATGACAGGCAACAAACACTTGTTGCAAGACTTAAAACCTGTTCAGGGAGCTAGAGTTAGTTTTGCTGGTGAAAGCGGAGGAAGGATTACCGGTAGAGGAACTGTGTCGAATGGGAGAATGACACTTGAAAACGTAAATTTTGTGGAGGAATTAAAGCACAATCTGCTGAGTGTGTCGCAGATCTGTGATAAAGAATACACTGTCCATTTCACTAAGAATGAAGCGATTGTATTGAAGCCTGGTTTTCATATACCAGAAGAATGGATAGTAATGAAAGCTCCACGTGAAACGAATACATACGTGATGGATATGAGGTCTACTGAAATGGCCACCGGAGAATCCTGTTTAATGACAAAGGCAAGCGAATCAGAATCAGAATTATGGCACAGGAGAATGGGACATATTCATCTTCGGAAGATGAACTTCATTGTCAAGAATGGGCTTGTGATGGGCGTTCCCTTAAAAAGTTTTAACTTTGAAGACAAATGTATAGCATGCAAGAAGGGAAAGCAACACAAGAAATCCCATCTCACCAAGAAGATTAACTCAATTGCCGGTACTCTAGAACTACTTCATATGGATCTCTTCGGTCCCGTGAATGTACAAAGTCTAGGAGGTACCTCTTACTGCTTGGTGATCACTGATGACTACTCGCGATACTCGTGGGTATATTTTCTGAAAACGAAAGACGAGACGACTCAGATGGTGAAGAATCTAATTACAAAAGTCGAGAACGTCATGAGTAAATCAGTTAAATTCATCAGAAGCGACAATGGGACAGAGTTCAAGAACTTTGAGATGGAAATTTTCTGTCTTCAGAAGGGAATTGAACATCAATACAGCGCTCCGTATACTCCACAACAGAACGGAGTAGCTGAAAGGAAGAACCGAACGTTGATTGAAGGAGCCAGAACTATGCTGGCAGACTCAAAGCTTCCTGTGATGTTCTGGGCTAAAGCAGTTGCCACAGCCTGCTATGTTCTGAATCGGGTGTTAACCGTTAAGAGACTTGGAAAAACTTGTTACGAGCTTATGCACGGAAGGAAGCCCAACTTGTGCGGTCTTGAACCATTTGGGTCTCCTTGTTCGATTTTGAAGACTAATTCGAAATTTGGTGAAGTAGCTGATGAGGGAATCCTTGTCGGTTATGTTGTTGGGACTCCCAACAGACGGGTCTTCAATACGTCGACTTGCAAGGTGGAGGTGGTTTGTAACACCGACATTACTAGTTACCAACCGCCAAAACCAAGCAATGGACCTGCTGAGCTGTTTGACTATGTTAAACTTTTTAAGTCGTTTAACGTACCTAATTTGGAAATTTCTGAAGAAGACGAAAGAGCTGTGACGAAGATGATACTTGATGAGGAAGAGAATATATTGCAACATCAGATTTTTGAGAAATCTCAACCTTCCACATCAAACACGATCGATACCCCTGCGGCCTCAACTGAAGATGAATTTATTAATCCTTTTCACTCTCAGCCAGAAACAACCATAGATGAGATCTCTTCGAACTTGGAAGACAATTTGCATGTCGGTGCTGTTCCGACCACGAGAATTCACAAAGATCACCCATTGGAGAACGTTATAGGTGATGTGTCCTCGAGTGTACAAACCAGAAGTAGCCTGAATGAGCACACCTGTGTTTATTCAAGTATAAAAGACACAGGTATAATGAATGAATGTTTGTACTCCTGCTTTATAAGCCAAATTGAACCAAAGAATTATCAAATGGCTTTAAAGGACAGCTCGTGGGTCGAAGCCATGCAAGAAGAGTTGGCTCAGTTCAAGAAAATGGAAGTTTGGACCTTGGTTGAAAAACCAAAGAATGTGCATGCTATAGGCACGAAATGGGTGTTCAAGTGCAAGAGAGATGATAAGGGGATTATCGTGAGAAATAAGGCGAGGCTGGTTGTTAAAGGTTTTAATCAGCAAGAGGGTATTGATTACAATGAGGTGTTCGCTCCTGTTGCCCGGTTAGAAGCGATTAGATTGTTTTTGGCGTTTGCTGCATCTAAAAAGATGAAGGTGTTTCAGTTGGATGTGAAGAGCGCATTTCTTAACGGGAAAGTTGATGAGGTTGTGTTTGTTGAGCAACCTCCGGGTTTTCCTGACCCAGACTTTCCGGATCACGTATACAGGTTGAGCAAGGCGTTATATGGGTTACATCAGGCACCTCGTGCCTGGTATTCAACGTTATCGGACTACTTGCTGGAAAATGGTTTTGAAAGGGGATTGATTGACAGTACGCTGTTTGTGAAGAGAGAAGGATGTGACTTCTTACTGGTTCAAGTCTACGTGGATGATATCATTTTTGCTGCATCAAGAGTATCCATGTGTCAGGATTTTGAGGCTGTCATGAAGAAACGATTCGAGATGAGTGCTATGGGTGAACTAACCTTCTTTCTAGGATTACAGGTTGATCAGAAGAAGGATGGGATGTTCATTCATCAAACAAAGTATGTTCATGATGTGCTGAAGAGATTCAAGATGGAGGACAGTTCTCCATATGACACCCCAATCTGCGTCAATCACAAGTTGGGCGCTGAATCAGATGGTGACGCAGATGTGGACCCTACTCTGTATCGGGCGATAATAGGTTCATTAATGTATTTAACTGCTTCTAGGCCCGATATAATGTTTTCTGTTTGTCTTTGTGCTCGTTTTCAGGCAAACCCAAAGGAATCTCACATGAAAGGTGTGAAGAGGATTTTGCGGTATCTTAAGGGCAAGCCGAAACTAGGGTTGTGGTACCCAAAAGGGGGAGACGTTGAACTAGTGGCGTATACAGATTCTGATTATGGAGGCTGTAATCAGAGTCGGAAGTCAACAACAGGAGGCTGTCAGTTTCTTGGAGGAAGATTAGTTTCCTGGCAGTGCAAGAAACAGACATCAGTTGCAATTTCAACATGCGAAGCTGAATACATGGCAGCATCCAACTGCTGCTCTCAGGTTTTGTGGATTCAGCAACAATTGCGCGACTATGGTCTGAATTTCTTACTTACTCCTATTTTAATTGATAACACTGCCGCCATCTCAGTAATTAACAATCCCGTGAAGCACAGTAAAACTAAGCATATTGACATTCGTCATCACTTCATACGGGATTGTGCTGAGAAGAAACTGATCAAGATCGAAAAAGTTGATACACTTGAAAATTTTGCTGACTTGTTTACAAAAGCGTTTGATAAATCCAGATTTCAAAACCTAATTGAGCTAAACGGGATGATCAATCCCGAGTAACCATGTCTTTGTTTTAAAAAAAAAAAAAAAAAAAAAAAAAAAAAAAAAAAAACATGGGTCATTTTTGGTTAAAATTAGTCGGTTACCTCAGTTTGATGGACATATCCTAGGATATGTTTTGGTCCTCGTTTCAACTTAGAGAATGAGGATAGCCATTAACCGGAAGACTGAAAGTGACCGGGGCAACTATGACGTGTGTTCTTTCAGTTGCTGAAAATTAGTCGGTCATACTTAGTAAGAAGGACACATACTTGTATGTGGTCGGTCCAGTTGATCCATTGGATCTTCAGGATAGCCGTTTACCTGACGACTTTGACGTGATTGGGGCGATTGAATTTAAAGTTTTTTTTAAAGGGAAATGAAATTAATTTTCAAGTCTGTTACTTCGTATGAAGTTCTATGCTGTGTTTAACAGAAAATTGATCCAACCTTGGAAAATGATATATATACTAATCGTGTGTGCTTAACTAGTGAAGTTATTAGGCTTAAAAGGCTTTAGAACAGTCATTGTATGTCGTGGTAATTTTTATGGTGCGTAAAAGTGTATGTGATACTAACTTAAACTACTCGAATTTACGTGGAAACTCCTTAAGAGTTTTGTATGTCTTCATACATATCTTTCCGAATGATAGGCAGAAAAGCGACTACCCAGTCATACACGAGCCCCTGAGTAATCTGATTCCCGTGAAGAAAGCATTTCAAGACACTGCAGTGATCCAGATTCGGGACTTGCAGTAGCTTAATACTCCGAAGTCAATAAGAATGATTGCTTAAAAAAAAAAAAATAAAAAAAATAAAAAAAAAAAAAAAAAAATGTGTGTATATCTTTAGTACTTATGAGACATAGTAACAATCAAGACTTCTCATGTCTGGAGTAAGAAAAGAACGGGAAGCAGTCAACGAGTATATACAAGTTAATCAGACACTATGGGTCGAAGTCAATTCGGGGTGACTTGGGTATAGCCAAATACGCTTTGAGAATAGATAGAAGACATCATTATCTCTGAGATGTTGCCAACTTAAATGTTTGAGCTTAACTGAACCTTAATCCGTATCACAGAAACGATGAAAACCATTTACGTTATTTACATGCTTACAACCTGTGTCTCTATGTCATAATACAGCCAAACACGGATCTAAGTGACAGTCACATCGTTAGTATGATTCCTGTTAGGATCTTTTCTAAAACGTAGTGGTCCCTGACTAGACTGAAATTTGATCCCTTATTTCGTTAAAATTTTTCTAAGATTTTTTTTTAGTTGTTGTAGTTATATTATTTTATTGTTGGTTACTGGGTCTTGATCATATTTGTTTAACTCTTTTTGGTAATTTCTAAGGTTAAATTCAGGATTATTCAAACTTAAAGGGCTGATTTTGAAAATTACGGGCGAAGTTGTTGAATTCGGCGAAGTTGTGCTTAACTTCGCCTTGGCGAAGTTATGCGTAACTTCGCCTGAACCAACTCAGCCCTATATAAGGACTTTCTAACGGGAACAGTAACATATATTGAAACTTTCCGGCGAAGATAATATCAAAAACAGATTATCCGCGATCTTGTTATCTTCGATTTCGATCCTTGATTTCAGTTTCTAGTACTCATTGTCGGTATGTATGGTCAATATCTTTCTCGTTATGGTTCTACCCGGTTCGAGACCTCGGGTCGTCGAACCTTAGAAACCAAGTTTTCCGACCTCACGTTACGTGTTCATGGACGACCTTTTCGTCCTAACACCATTGAAATATGTTGGACTTCATTGTTAGATCGTTAAATCGGTCCGAAACGTCGGATAACACTTGTTTGAATCTGAACAGTCGCCGTTTCAGATTCAGGCGAAGTTAAGGTTTACGCGAAGTTATTCTCAACTTCGCCAGTGGCTTAAGTTCGCCTTCAGCGAAGTTATCCACAACTTCGCTTGAAGCTTAATTTCGCCTATGGCGAAGTTATCCATAACTTCTCCTTGAACATAACTTCGCCGATTTCAAATTTTTTATAAGTTTATAGACGAACTTACAGATGAAGCGAAGTTGTTCCCAACTTCGCCTCAACTATAAATTCGCCTGTACATCACAACTTCGCATATGGTACACAGCGAACTTGTGAGATGGTTTTATGGTCTCTAACTTGATTTGTTTTGTGCAGATATGGCTGCTGTTGGAGGTACTGGAGGTGATGATGGTGATGAGCAACGACAATTCTTCCCAGCCCATAACCAATACATCACTTTGGATCCAGACGCACGAGGCGTTGAAGACTATAGGGAGATTATCACATTTCTCCAACGATCACGAGTTTTTCACGCGATCACTAATACACTACCCATATCTCTGCCCAACATTCAAGATTTCTGGCAGACGGTGTATTATGATTGCAGACCTGAGCCTCCAGTGATGCGAGCAACTGTCAATGGTCAAGACATACAGTTTTCCTCGGAAGACATACGGTTGGCTCTGCAGTTCGGTAATGAAACGAGAGACGACCCAACGGAATTCGTAGCTCCTTTCCGTGACGGAGCTTACTTAAGGATGGGTTATTCGGGTCCGCTGGGGGACTCGCAGAGGAGGAAAGGCTTTCTGCTGGATCAATGGCGCTTTTTGATGCATGTGTTGATAGTATGCATGTCCGGCAGAAAGGCAGGAACAGATGGGATGGGTGCGACGATGCAATCGGCTATGATTGCGCTGACTTACAACCGCAGATATTCGTTTAGTCAGCTAATCTTTTACGAGATTGATCGTCAGAGACGGGCGACGGCGCGCGAGCGTTTTATTATGTATCCTCGGTTCCTACAAATGATTATCAATCATGTCGCTCCGTCTGTACCGCAAAGACGCCCTATCAGATACGTTGAGTGTGTAACAAAACGTATCTTTGCTCAGTGCAGAACGTCGAGCACTCGAAGCAACCCTGAGCGGCGTCCCAGGCATACTCCACTTTTCGGGTATCTCATTAACCCGGAGTATGTTCCTGCAGGAGGGGACGAGTTCAGGGATCCGCAACCACATCAGGCGGCACAACCTCATGCTGTATCAGCTGCGCCTGTTGTATCTTCTGCTGCTGTGCCAGCTACTATATCTCAGGCTGTGTCCACTGCTGAAAACGTTGATCTAGATGCTGCTTTTAGTGGACATGGTTTGTTTGATATGGATGTCTCGGGTCCTCAGTTTATGGATGTTACCAGAGCAGCTACTTCGGTAGCTGACTCTGATCTAGACGAGACGTTTGCTGAGGCAAGAAGACTTATGGTGTCTCGTGAACGGACTACGGGAAAGAGGCCGAGAACTGTGGGGGAGGATGAGGATGAAGTAGATGAAGAGGAGGCAGTACAGATTGTGCTAAGACGCTCAAGAAGAGAACAGAGAGGGATAGGTTCGGGAGCTGGAGAATCTTCAAGACTAGTACGTTTTGCTCCACCTGCCCTATCTGGTATGTCTCTTATTCCTACTACTGCACAGGTTTCAGCGATCGAGACGTCGGCACCAACAATTGTGTCCCTACCACCTCAACCGCTTAATCCACCGGTGGTAGTTGCACGGTTTGTGGAGTCGACAATCACCTCTACTGCAGGGTTACCAAGTGTACCACCTGCGGTCACTTCTGCTGATGTTCCACCAACTCCATTGCCTACTTCAGATACCGAGAGGATTCTTTCGCTAGAGCGGATTGTTGCTGAACAGTCAAAGACTATTGACCGCCTAGTGGAATCCAATCGACTACAAGCTGCCCTCCTGGTAGAACATGGACGAATAATAGATGCCTTCAAGGATTACTTGGCATCTCAGGGGGAGAAGTCGTGTAGGGGCGATGAGTTGAGAACGAAAAGACGAGAAGATCATGACGATGATCCCAATGCACCTTCTGGTGCAGGTGATGAGCTGCCAAGAACCTCTCAGGCTCTTGGAGCTTCCACAACTGAGGGGGAGTCTAAAAATGCAGATGGTGATGATGTTGTAGTTGTGGATGACGACGCTGATGTTGAAGACGTTATTGATGCGTTGAAGGAGTTGGATGAGGAGGAGGACGATGAGTTGATGGATGATGATGACGTGTTGCCTATGGATGAGATTGAGAGGATTGGAGAACAGATTAATGTGGAAGATGTGTTAGAAGAAGGTGAGATTGTAGATGAGTCAGTGGAACATGAGATTCCAGCTGTTGAGAGATCAGAATTGGGGGATGAGAGTGTGATAGAAGATACAGTATGGGAGGAGCAGCCGAACTGGAAAGAAGGCTGTGCTCAGTGGTTTGTTAAAACAAAGAAGCCTGCAGTGCCAACGATGTTCAGAAAGACTTATAATATAAAGGGCTATGCAGAGTCAAAGAAAGGAATCATATGCTGGTTGTACGACAAAGAGCTGAAACTATTTGTGATCAAACGGTACGACGGCATTCAGTACTTTAAGAGATTGTTGAGATCTCTGAATTCCTTACCAGAATGTGAGGTGAGAGATTTAGCGAGATTGGGGCTGATCAATAGAAGTAATGATGATATGGCAAGAATCATTGGGAAGATCGTCTGGAAAGAAGCCATTAAAGACAAAAAGTTTGAACTCCTAAAGCCTCAAAAAGGAAAGTTAATAGAAGACAAAGATCGGGGAATGAGGGCTGATGGCAAACCTTGGATGGTAATGAAGTATAAACCAGTCCGTCATTTGAAAGAAGTACCGATGAAAGTTTTGCCCAAGAACGTCCTAAAAGATTTAAAATGGTGGTACGTGGATTGTGAGACAGCTGAGGCGGTAATGGAAGATGAGGATGAACAAGAAGTACTTCGGGTGTACGACCCGATGCATCTTGTTAATCTATCGAAGGATGATTTGAAAGTGCTCAACGAGAAGAAGATCTTCTACATTCCTGCTTGGAAGGATCAAGCTAGGAAATATCAAAGGGTAGTGTCGGTATGTGTGAGAGAAGGGGCGCACGCGTAGAGGTAAAGATTACAAGACTCAAGATTTGAAGATCAAGATATGAAGCTACTGCCAAGGGGGAGTCTGTTGGTACATGTATGTCAGTAGTTCATAGTCTAGCATTTGTAATCGAGTCTGTAATGTAATTATGTTTTGTTTATGTTTGTTTTGTAATGCGCGAAGTTGTCAACAAGTTCGCTATGGCGAACTTGTTGAATCAGCGAAGTTATTGACAACTTCGCCTGTGGCGAAGTTGTCGTGTTTATATACTGTTTCAGACGAAACAGTTTAAGGTTGTTCGTTTAGGGTTTTCGTTTCAGTTTTTCAGTAACCGAGTTACGTGTCATAGTCTGTAACGGTGACCTCGGGTCACGTGTTTGTTATCAATATAACGTGGTTGGTTTATTGCTTGTGTGTTCGATCTCTATATACTCTACACTCGTATCTACCTACGCAGGGATTCCGCACCTGCGTTGTTAGAGACATCCCGTGTACGATCCGTCCAGGAACCTACATAGAGCGTATTGGGCGTTGAGAGCCGTTAATCTTGACCTGACCCAAGCTGCGAAAAACCGGTATCTCCAAATTCATGAGGTAGAGGAGCTGGGAGATGAGGTGTACGCTAGATCATGGAGTTATAAGGAGCGTACAAAGGCGTTACACGATCGAAAGTTGAGGAAAGTGAAAGAGTTCAAGTGTGGGGATCGTGTGTTGGTTTATAATTCCCGTCTGAAGTTATTTCCAGGTAAGCTTAGATCGAGATGGGTTGGTCCATATACGGTGAAGGCGTCATTCCCGCACGGTGCTGTTGAGTTAGTTGATCATGAGGGGAGAGCGTGGAAGGTGAACGGCCATAGGTTAAAACATTATATCGGTGGGTCGGCTGATTCGGTCGAGGAAGATGTATTTTTCCTCGATATCCCTACTTTGATTGCTTGATAGGGATAGGACTCGGGAAATACCCGAGTGTAGAGTTTGTATAATTTTTATTTTCTTTATTTTATTTTTGTATTTTGAGTCAGTTTTAAGTTTTTAGAGTCTGTTTGATGTCTGCTTTGGGTGCTTTGAGCTTTGTTTTTCAGGTTTGGATACTTTCGTTTTTACTCAATCTCCATTCGGACGGGGGCGTTCTGAGCTTATTGATTGTAGAGGGTACCCAAAAGCTGCGGCCGCGAATGAAATGCTAACGGTCGCTCTTTTGGAACATGACATACGCATATCATTGCCATATTACCAAGGGAGTCTGTTTCATTTTCTTTATGCTTTGTTTTATTTTATTTTATTTCTGCTTTATTTTTGTCTTTTTCTTGTCTCCCATTGAGGACAATGTGAAATTTAAGTGTGGGGATGGGAAACTGACGTTTTTAGATTTTTATATAAAATAATTTTTTTTTAAAAAAAAAGGAAACTAACGTTTTTAGATTTTTATATAAAATAAATTTTTTTCAAAAAAAACAAAAAACAAAAAAACAAAACAAAAAGAAAAAAAAATGTCCCGAAAATTTATTTTGCGCATAATGGAAAATGATATTATTGTTTAAGGTTGATCTTCTAAAACTACTATTATATATGAGATTAAGTAACAGATAGCGCACTTAATTTGGGATGTGTCGGTAGGCCCAATTAGTTTTGATAGCCCTTTTTAGCAGATTTATATATATATAATAATCTGAAAACGGTGAAACCAAATTTCGATGCTTAGGGAGGATTACCATAATCTAAAAACTTTGAGATGGTAAGACTTAGATGCACTCAAACCAGCACACCACCACATGTCCATCTTTCTACGAGCTTAGAAATAGTTATATATTTTAGGGTGATATAAAAGATTGAAAAAAAAGAAAAAAATAGTATGTTTGAAAGTGTATTTCCAAAAGTTGGTCCGAAAAGCAAATGAAGTGAGAAAGTTATGTATTGTAAAATGTCAAAGAAGCATTCTCAAAGTTAGTAAAAGAGGCCAAAGATGCACATACTAGACGGGACTTAGAGTTTACGTGTTACCAAGGGGATAGTGACTCTGAGGATACACTATTGGGGCTCGAAGGTTCTTAGTCAATAAATATTTTTTAGGGAATTTATAGGACAAAGTCCAATAATATTTAGGAATAGCTCATACGGCCTCCACATGACTATACATCCATCAAATTTCATAGAGTGCATCTAATAGTATCATTAACGAGTCCTTGGCTTATGGTGATTTGTCGAACCAGTCTGCTTCGACTCTATTTCTTACAGCTCTCTTTGTCTGAGATGGGGTAGGTGTAGCCGTAGCTTTTGAACTTTAAAATGCTTAATGCGATTGGGGGCTTAAGAGGCTAGTGGTTGGGTTTAAGTGGACAACAATATCGGCAATCGCGGTTTTTTGCGTTTATCTATGCTTAAAAGATAACCTATATGTTTTAAAGATCGACTTTGAATTATGATTCCATTGCATTATATATTTTTCGAGGACGGGAAAAGGTTTAAGTGTGGGGATAATTGATGTGGTCTAAGTTATATATATTTTTATATTAATATTTCTACACTTTTAAATACTTTTGAGCCATATTTTTAATTGAATATATTTCTATTTGGTTTATATTTGGATTTTAAAGGTTTCGAGAAACGAGTTAGAATAGAGTTTTTTTTAAGCTTAACTAACGAATGAATTCATGGACATAAGTATATTTTATTAGTGTCATTTTCTTTCTTAAGCTAAATTTAATAATATAATTATTATTATCTTATTCTATTTAAAAACATGAAGCATTATCTGAATTTGAAAATAATCATTTAGTTAGTTTGTCCTATGAATTACTATCAGGCTTTTGACTCAAGTTATGTTTTACAAAAGAAATAAATATATGATGGGGCTCATCATATACGAGATATGAATAAGATAAGGAAAGAAAGAAGTTTCAAAATCTGTTGAATACATAAACTTTTCTTGAATGTATTTCAAGGTTATATTAATTATTTCTTTTGATTTTTAGGAGATGTCATAAAGTCAGGAGCATGGTCGGTTAACAAGAATATTTGGTGGAGTTTCTTTCACTAAACAAAAAAATTAATGGGTTGGACCATAAATAAAAAGAAGAAAACTTGACAAGCAAGTAGGTCACGAATTTAAGAATGCTGGGATATTAGTTTGGCAGATATAAATTTTTTTAGAAATCTCTTTGAAGGGGGCGGCCGCAAGTCATAGAAAATAATTAGTATTGTTCTTCTTTTTGGAGTTTTTCGTGAGATACAACAGTAGCAGCAAACAAGACATAAGAATATTATTTTGGCTATTGTTTGTTCAAGTAAGAGAAAGAGAAAAGTGAGCAATCAAGTGTTACTCATTCAAGCACGGTTCTTTTGGTTTGATTTATTATTTTTATTATGAACTTGGTCTTTAAATTTAGTTATTTTGTCTTCTTGAAAATGGTTATTGGCTAAAACCTTTTTAGTTATCTAGGATTGTGATGATGTTTTGTTGATTGCTTTGGACTTGTCCATTTGCGGGTTTTGTTTATGGGATTTTGATTAATTAAAAGTCTTGAATATATTTATTGGATGTGTCTCGTGCGTATTTATTTTTAATTTGTGTCTAAATGAATGTTTCACATGTTACTTTATTGAATGTCTTTTGATTATAGGTTGCATGTTAGGGTTGTGTACTGTGTGTTGGCAACTTGTTTATGGTTTATTGAGCTCATTTACCATAGAAACTGATTTTTGGCATATTATTAGAAGTTTATATTCTTACTAGCTTAAATATCCGACGGGTGATAAGTTGTCGGGTTTCTCTGCGTTGTTAGGGTTTTAGGATAAATTATCTGACAGGAGGTTTGCCTATTTTTGCCTTAATTTCACTGTTTACCCGTGTCCTTTAAACTGTTCATAAACCACCCTGTGTACTTAGGTGCATTGAGATAGTGAAACTATCGGGTTAGCTATTTTTTAGGGTAATTAATCATAGTTGGTGAACTGACAGGTGAACCAATAAGCCGGTGTTTTTACATGATCTCTAAGATTTCTTTTTAGGCGACACCTTGAGATTTATTAAGGATCCATTAAGTCTCCTAGAGCTTCATACCTTTAGATTCCCGGTTCCCGTAGCATTTTCCCGTAACCGATAAAAGCCCGAGTTGTCACAATTCGGATTCCTTGCCTAGATAACTCTTGCTCTCATATTTGAATTTGCTAAAGTTTTTATTCGGTAATTTAATTTTCTAGTTTACTTTAATTTATTTGAGTATTTAGTATAATTAATTATTAGCTTTTAAAATAAAATAAATAAAAATCCAAAACTATATATTTTCTTAATTATTATTTTAAATTAGCTTTTAGAACCAGTCTCGTTATTTAAATTAGTGTCTTTAGGGTTCGATATTCCCGGTCTTCCCATAGCTATTCTACACCCGATAGGTTCACTTGCCTGTTGCTAGTGGTTTGGTTTAGGGTATTCTAGGTTTTTATTACTCGTTGTGCTTGGTCATTATTTGTTAAATTTTTATACACCACTTTACGCACATCAATCACATTCACTTAATGAGCTTGGAAGTATCTTCTTAGCCTTTTGGCTGTGTGAAAAAGTGCGAGAATGAGCTTTTCAATGGGAGTGGATATGAGTTCAGCTTCCCTTAGTGCCCTACTGATGAAATACACAGGAACTTGGACTTTTTCTCGTTCAACAACAAGCACTGAGCTAATATCTTCTCTTCCTGCAGAGAGATAGATTGTTTTTACTTCTCCTTCTTAAGGAGCTATCAGCGCAGACAAGGAAGCTAGGTGCTTCTTAAGGGCTAGGAAGGCATCTTCTGCCTCACTAGTCCATTGTAAATCCTTCTTATCATTGAAATTCTTCAAGTTTTTTAAAAAAGGTAGAGATTTCTCTGCCGATTTTGAAAGAATCATTTGACGACGGCAATCTTACCATTGAGGCTCTTAACCTCTTTCTTTGTACTTGGAGAATACATGTCAAGGACAACTTGTACCTTACTTGGGTTAGCTTTTATGCTTTGCTTGTCAATTAAGTGACCCAAGAATTTACCTTCTTCGTAACCGAGTGAACATTTAACTGGATTCATGTTGATGCTTCTAAGATTTTGGAATGTTTCTTCGATGTTATTGATCATTGCTTCATCATATTTACTCTTTATGACTAGGTCATCAACATAAGCTTCCATGTTCTTTCTGATTTGACTGGAGAAGGTATTGTCGTTCAAACATCGGTATGTAGCTCCAGCATTCTTTAGTCCAAAGGACATCTTCTTGTAACAAAAGATCCCTTTGTCGGTGTGGAATGTTGTCTTTGCTTTATATTCAACCTTCATTAGGATCTTATGGTAACCCTTGTAAGCATCCATGAAGCACTTATACTGGAAGCCTGTAAGGGACTCAACCTTCCAATCAATTTCTGGCAATGAGTAGCTGTCTTTGGGGCATGTAACACACCGGCCTCTCGTACCACCAATATTGTCCGCTTTGCCCAATGGCACAAGAGTGGCTTTGATACCACCTGTAACATCCGGCCCCTCGCACCACCAATATTGTCCGCTCTGCCCACGAAGAGCTCAGGGATTTGTTTTTGGTTGCCCAGATGGAGACTTCCCAGGAGGTCACCCATCCTAGTACTACTTCCACCTAAGCACGCTTAATTGTGGAGTTTTCATGTGCTCCACAGCAAACTAAGCCCAAAACGCGTTGGTGATTGAAGAGGCAGGGCATTTACTTATGAACCAAAGATCTCTCTTGTCCACGACCGATGTGGGATTTGCCTAAGAGTGGGACGATGTTGTGTTTGCCAAGGGTGTTACAGGGCAAGCTTTTTTAAGATCCTTGAAGTCCACACACATTCGCCGAGATCTATCAGATTTTTTTTACCATGACTGGGTTTGAAATCCAAGAATGGTACCTTAATTCTCTTAGGATATCAGCTTTGTCAAGCTTGTCTACATCGTTGCATGCAGCTAAGCTTGTTTCAGCTGCTAAGCTTCTTTATCTTTGAGCGAATGGCTTATGTGTGAGTGAGATGTTCAAGGAATGTTCAACATATTCTCTTAGAACCCCTGTCATATCATTTGGACACTATGCAAAAACGCATTTACTATCTTGAGAAGAGTTATGAGCTTACTCATTATTGAAGAAGGAAGCTTATTGTTGACTTTGATATTTGTTCAGGGTAAGCTGAGTTGATGCTTATCTCCTGCACAAGGCTAACTTCCATGTCTTCGTACAGCTCCCAAGATTCTTCTGCAACAGCTATGAGTAAAGCTTCTGGCTTTGGTACCATGGTAACTATCCCTTCCATGGTCGGGAACTTCATCATGCCATGAGTTGTAGATACTACTTCATCGAAGGTAGCAATTCCGGTTCTACCGATGAGTATGTTATAGTTAGAATGGTGCCTGTTCATAGTGAAGGTAAACTTCTCGACTCTAGAGGGATCTCCATCTCTGAAATGGACGTCTAAGGTGAGCTTCCCAAGTGGAATCACCTTCTCTCCTGTGAAACTTTTAAGAGAGTTGTCCGTGTGTTGGAGTTGTTTCTTGGTTTTTTGAGGACGTTGAAGAAAGCATTTTTCATACATTACCTCTGTCGCAGCCTGTCACACCCCCAATCTAGGCCTAGGAGTTCATTTCTTTTACTTTAAAACCTTTAGTTTTAAAAGCAATATTTATAAACCTTTAGTTTATAATAAAAACCCGAAGTTTCTTCTTCTTTAAGAAACATATTCTTTTCTTTATTATTTAAGAATACACATTATACTTAAATAATAATTATAACAAACAACTATAGAGCACATATATATATACACATTTCTTTTCGTATTTCATTTATTTGTTATATTATTTTCTTTTCATAAACATCGAGCATAAATCCGACTTAGGGCATTAAGCCTTTATAATATTTTATTATTACATTAGTCGGGTAGTAAGCCTTACCTTTTCTCGGCTTATAATTCCCTAGATGTTCGAGCAGCACTTCTATGCCGCTTAGTCCTTCCAACAATCGCCTTGATTGCCACTTCACTTTGGCACGCAAATCGAGGCACCAACTCTTCTCGGCACGCACTTCGAGGTGATCGTCGGATTGTAAAAACGGCACCACCTTATTGCTTGGAACGTCGTCGGGAAGTGGTACGGATATCGAGGTATGGCACGTTTATCGAGGAATCGGGGCACGGTTTTCGAAGTGGGTCGTTGGCACGAATTTCGAGGCTTAGAGAGTTGTTTAGAGAGAGAGTTGTAAACTGATTTTGGTGTGGTTTATAAAGACCCCGGAACTGCTATTTATAGGCAAAATTTTGGATCCTATCGCGATACGCGATAGGCTTCTTGTAAACCATCGCGTAGTGTCACACCCCATCTAGGGCCTAGGAGTGCGACCAACAAGTTGGTATCGTGTTTGTAAATAAATCAGAGTTGGGTTAGTTTGCGGAAGACTTATAAAACTTTATGGATCAAAAGTTTAACATTTATATATATTCAAAAGACGGAATCATAAGACATCCGTTTAATATTTACAAAACCACCATATTTAATTTATACAAAATGAATCCGAGCCATCGGATATTAGTACTTCGTCACTTTCAAGCTCTATCATTGTTCACCTGCAAAATGTAAGAAAATACGTCAGCAACGAATGCTGGTGAACTCGCTGACGCAAAAATATTTCTTTTACTTTATTACTCCTCGAGACTACGCCTGCCTCGGCCCAACGTGGCTTAGGAATAACAAAGTCAAATAACACATTATAAATATGAGCCTCTACGCTAGGTCACCTCAGCAAACACCGCAGCGTTCGACTTAGTTAAGTACCCGTAAATATACACAACGGTCGTACTCCCTGCAGGAGAGCATCCTATTTTTGGATATCGGTTTTTGGAAAGAAGCTAGCACCTTGAAGTTGGTCGAAAATATCGTCAATACGAGGGAGTGGATATTGGTTTTTGATTGTAAATTTGTTCAACGCACGATAGTCGATACACATCCTCATGGAACCGTCCTTCTTCTTGACGAATAGAATCGGTGGTCCCCAAGGCGACTAACTCGGTCGAATGAAACCTTTCTGCAAAAGCTCATCGAGTTGTTTCTTTAACTCCTTCATTTCGGTCGGTGCTAAGCGATATGGAGCTTTGGCGATCGGAGCAGTACCGGGAATTAGATCGATCCTAAACTCTACTTCACGATCGGGAGGAATACCAGGGAGTTCATCAGGAAAGACGTCAGAAAATTCGGAAACGATAGGAACGTCTTTGATTTCCTTTGGCTTAGACTCTTCAGTGACGTAGGCCATGAATGCGAGGCATCCTTTATTTAAACATTTGTTAGCCCTAATCATAGAGATTATGTTAACATGGCTAGCATATTTGTCCCCTTCAATTCGAATTGTTCGTTTAACGGGGGCTTGAAGTTCAACAGTTTTGCTATTGCAGATGATACGGGCTTGGTTATCGGATAACCAATCCATACCAAGTAAAATATCAAAACCAGCCAATCTCATGGGTAACAAACAAATAGGTAACAAATAACCAGCTAGAAGGATTTTTCAGTTTTCAAGGGCTTCGGAGATCTTAACTATTTCACCGCTAGCAGTCTCGACGCTTAGAGTTTCATCCAATTTAGTTAATGGTTTGTTTAATAGACTACAGAAACTATAATCTATAAAACTCAAATTGGCACCTGAATCAAATAAAACTCTCGCATAGGTGTCGTTGACTAAAAACGTACCGGTTATGGTTTCTGGCACGTCAGCGGCCCATTTTGTGTCGAGTACGAAGACTCGAGCGTTTCCATTTTTGTCCTTGCCACTACCACCTACACCACCAGCAGCACGCTTGTTCTTTGGGCATTCAAAACTTAGATGGCCCATCTCCTTGCAATTAAAGCAAGTCATCCTTTTCTTCCAGCAATCAGAAGCATCGTGACCAGTACGATTGCATGATTCACACACTTTAGGAGGCTGGGCGAAGTTGCAACGGCCCTTGTGATACCTCCTACACGTCTTACATCGCGGGGCGTTTGAATTAAATCAACTTTGGTTAACGCCCTTACCCTTGAAGCGATTATTTCCTCCACTTGTTCTTCCTTGAGTTGTTGGTGTCGTAACCTTCTTGTCTTCTTCTCTGTTATGAACCATGCCGCCCATTAGGTAACCGGCTAACTCCATCGCCGAGTCAACGGTTTTTGGTAGGTGAGACCTTACCATATCGCGGATTTCCCGCGGAAGTCCCCAAATATATCTTGTGACCTTGCTGGATTCAGGGTGAACCAGCTGGGGAACAAGGCTATACTCATGGAACTTGGTATTGTATTCGCGGAAATTTGTCCCAATGACCTTGAGATTCAAAAATTCGTTTGAATCTGATCAGTCTCATGCATGGGACAGAACTTGGCCATCAACAAGGCTTTAAAATCTTCCCAACTTAAACCATACATAACATCTCTCCCTTTGCTCATCAACAGAGCATTCCACCACTCCAACACTTCACCCTTAAACATAAGGGCTGAATACTGAATTTTCTCAACCTCAGAACACTTACTAGTAATCACTATTGTTTCCATCTCTTCGAGCCACCTCACGGTTGAAATGGCTCCCTTATCACCATGGAACTCTTTCGGTCCATAGTACTTGAAATCCTTAAACGAACAACCACTTATCTTGAGTTTCTTGAACTCATGTCTAACTCCGTCGTCGGCGTTAGACTCATGCACACTCTCTTCAACTCGAGAGGGATTAGTTCGGGATTTAACAGGTTTAGAAGGATTGAGAATTTCGAGATTGCCTAGAATGAGATCTATTCATGGATTCTTCCCTCACGGCATCTTTTATCATCTTTTGAAATTTATTCATATATTTCTCGGGAATTTCTTCCTCTCGCTCGTTCTCGGGGCCTTTCCCCCTTGTCTTTCATTTCTTTTTCTTTACGAGCATTTTCATTATTATTGCTTTGTTCAGACATTTTCCTTATCTTTTTCAATTCAGTCTGAAATTTTAACAATATTTCTCTTTAAAACACACTTTTATTTATTATACATATATATATATATATTCTATTACACATACGTATATATATCGTTTCAATGATATATATAGCTTGTCTTATCATTACAAGAGAACGTTTCATACGTTCTTTATTCATACACATAACATATAAAAACTATTTTACACATATTTCTTCACATCACACACCACCATCTTCAGTCCTTCAAGAACTTCTACACAACCTTCGTTAGTTTGTTGCATTTACGAAGGAGTTTCTCTCCCATGCTCTTTTTCTTCTTCTTTTCCTCATCTACCTTTCTTCTCCAGTCATCGGTCTCATGCAAAGAACGATCCAGATGTTCCTCCTATGACTGTGGGACTATGTTGGGATAACCGTACTGCGGAGGTGGGTCGCGATAACCCAGTGTTACCATTTCGTAATGGTTTCTCGGCTCCGGATATGGAACATAGTCCATGTCTGATGAAAGATAGAGGTAGGTCATGGCAGCTTGGTTCTGTTCGCGGATCTCGTCGGCTTGTTCTTGAATTGATGGAATTTCTCCTTGAAATGGTGGAAAGCTTGATGAAGTTTGGATCCTTTGTTTCTCCAAGCATTGGACATACGGGTCCACAGAACCATAGTTTGTATTATTGGAAGTGAGTGATCCATTCATCGGGCTTGATATTTCATTCGGGTTTTCTGGATGCTCTTCTTCCATCTCTTCCTCGGACTCCCCCACTGGGTCCTCCTCACTATCTTCTTCGGGATCTTCTTCATTATCAGAATCCTCCTCTTCCATAGGTTCCTCTTCTTCCTCCATAGGTTCCTCCTCTTCTTCTGGTTTGTCTTCCTCCATAAGTTGTGGAGTTTCAATGTTCATGGAGGGCATCATGAAACTTTCGAAAGGCATCATGATCCTCATCTTGGGCTTTCGGGATGGCCCTTCGTTATTCTTTGGTTGGGAGCTAACTTCATTCATGGTGGAGCTTCCGGTAAACCATCGACATGGGTCGGAATGACACTGCATCCAGTCGGAGGATGGGATTCGTGGTTCCTCCTTGATAGGTAAGTTTGACAGAAAGGCGTATGACGGATGTGGATTTGGCGGTACATAACCAGTTGGGAAATATTGTGATACCTCCGTGGGTTGATAAGTTGGAACCTCTGTTGGGTGGTATGTTGGTACTTCTGACGGTTGATACATGGGTATAGTTGGTGGATGATAGCTTGAATGCCTCGGTGCCTCAACACTTGGCTTCGGTGGACTATCGGGGATGTCGATCGGGTAGTGCCTAATTCCGGGATAGTATAAGGGTTTGGACAAGTCTCGTTCCACGTCTTGATCAAAGAACGCTTCATAATATCCATCGCTAATGTTATCCTCGGGGTAAGGTTCGGCTATACCGGCTTCCTTGGCCTTGTGAACAAATTTTTCCATCATAGCTTTGAATGACATCTATTAATTCGGGTGGTTTAGAATGTAGAGAGGGATAGAAAGGTTACCAGCCTATCTTATCCTTAAAACAAATAATCAAATAATTTCCTATACTTGGATCGAAGCTTGGGTATTGTTTTATAATACCCAATTCGCTAAGATCGATGGCTCTGATACCAAGCCTGTCACACCCCCATATAGGACCTAGGAGTGCGACCAACAAGTTAGTATTGTGTTTGTAAATAAATCAGAGTTGCGTTAGTTTGCGGAAGACTTATAAAACTTAAGGATCAAAAGTGTAACATTTATATATATTCAAAAGACGGAATCATAAGACATCCGTTTAAGTTGCTATTCAAAAGATTACTTGTTTTATATTTACAAAACCACCATATTTAATTTATACAAAATGAATCCGAGCCATCGGATATTAGTACTTCATCACTACCAAGATCTATCATTGTTCACCTGCAAAATGTAAGAAAATATGTCAGCAACGAATGCTGGTGAACACGCTGACGCAAAAATATTTCTTTTACTTTATTACTCCTCGAGACTACGTCTGCCTCAGCCCAACATGGCTTAGGAATAACAAAGTCAAATAACACATTATAAATATGAGCCTCTACGCTAGGTCACCTCAGCAAACACCGCAGCGTTCGACTTAGTTAAGTACCCGTAAATATACACAACGGTCGTACTCCCTGCAGGAGAGCATCCTACGACCAAGGGTGGTGCGATCATGCCCATACATCGCATAGTACCACTTATGTAAGGATCCAAACATACGTATACCACATCCTGAGGGATAGGTTTATACCCTTTATTTATAACGGTTTTAGGAACATATAGTTCCTTGTATATAATTTAAAATAACATGTTTGACTCATTTTTATATAAGTAAAAGTTTGGGGGCGTATTCAACTTGTCACTTTAGGATCGGCTTCACTCACCGTTCAAGGGTCTTTCCCTTGCTATCTCGCACCTAAAGTACGAGTATAGCCTTCTCTTTTGGATCAGCTTCAATACACTGTCCGAGGGTCTTTCCCTCTTCTTTGTTATCTCGCACCTATAGTACGAGTATAACTTTTTGTTAGTCGGATACACGATCTGGTGATGTGTTGTAAAACACATAGCGTTTTTATCTCGTTTTTGGGTTGTTTTGTGCGTAAAACGTTAACGAATATAAATTTTTCTTGCATGAAATTACATGTTTGTGTATGTGATAGGTTCCATGTTGAAGAGAGCGAGAAAACGAGTCAAATGGAGAAAGAATCAGCTAAAACGGAGCTCGGATGAAGCCGGTACGCAAAAACGAAGATAAACGAGCTAAAAGTCGAAAAACGTCAGAAAATGTCATGTTCGAGCTACGCGACCAGGTCATACCATTCAAGAAGCATGTGGTAGAGTCCAACATGTCCCAAGGCTGCCAAGAATGTTCAAGAATCAGCTACCACGTCTATTTTGTCTTCTAGTGGGCCTAGTGGGCTTGTTTTAACCTATTTTATATTAGGAAGGAGGTGTTTAAACATATATATAAACCCTAAAACCCTATGAACGAAATTATTCAAGTTTCCAGCCATCCCACACCTGCTCTAGAGGAGAAACCAAGGAGGACAAGCTTACGTTTACATCTTTTATCCTTCGGTTGTCGGTTTTGACTATTTTAACGTTTGTGAGTTCGTTTTTGGTTTTTAAGCATTCAAACCTTTTGTAATCAGATTTATATGAACATGTTTATCATTTATATCTATTTCATCTATTGTTCATTGATTATGATTGGCTAAACTTATTAGTTCTACCTAGGTTAGATGAATATTGTTAGGTTTTAATGAGTTTTATTCATTGTTGATCATCATGGCTTGAATTGTTAATGAAAAGTTTGGTTTACATTGAATTAGGTTGTGTTTAGTGGCTGTGAATTTATTAGTTATACTCATATACCTCTTGCTTTGATTAATTGAATAGGTTTTGATTGATTTTAGCTTGTTTGAACTCTTTACCTTGTGTATAGAGATTGTTTGCGGGGTGATCAACCGTAGGGTTTAAGTGAGTGTATTAATTGAATATAATCAGCGGGTGAACACCTTCTTAGAGACCGAGAGGTGATAGGAAGTAAGGTCGTCTCATAGCTTTTGCTTGTTAGGATTATGATCGCGCGAGAGCGGGTTCGGTTCTTGTCGGGTTTGGGTTTGTGAGCGATTAGTTGACCTAGTTTAAGTTAAACTGAATTGTTCCTCTATCCTTGGTTGCGTAGTATTCGTCTCCATTAGGGTAGTGTGTCGGTGAGACCGAGAGGAGAGTCGGCATTAGAGCACGTTAACAATTTGTCATCCGGTTTTGTTCTTAAAATCAACTAAGTGTAAATTAGAGTTTGTTGGTGAGACCGAGAGGTGATCTAGCTTCCTTGAGTGAACCTTAGTTGTGTCATCCTTAGGAACCGGTGTCGTGAGAATCCTCAATCCATTAGCTTATTATACCTTCAATATGATTCTTACCTAGGTAGACGTTTTCTCCGATCGCAGTTAAGTTTCTAAGTTTCAAGTGTTTAGTTAAGTTAAGTTAAGTCTAGCTAAATAATTTAGTTAAAGTAAGTTAGGTTAAGTAGTTAATTATTAAAAATCATTTAAATATTCTTAGGTGAGTCTTGGTTAGGGTTAAGTATCATTAACGTTTTCAAGTGTCCTTGTGTTCGATACTCGGACTTCCATAGTGCTATACTATTAGTGATCGGTACACTTGCCGGTTTTGTGTGGCTTCTTTAGGAATTTCGTTTAATAAATTTATAGCTTAGTTGTGAGAGCATCATTATACACACATCAAGTTTTTTGCGCTGTTGCTGGGGACACGGTTAGAGGCGTATTGAGAACGACCCGAGTTAGGATTTACCTATTGTATTTTTGTATATTAGATTAGATTAGTTATTTTAATTAGTTTAGTTTTAGTTTAATTTTATTTTAAGTAATTTATTCTGTTTTTATCTGGTGCCCGTGATCCTTTTCTTTTGAGTGTTATTTAAAGGAAATATGTTCGGACGACACGTTGGAACGCCATGGTGCAAAGTGTGTGGCAGAGATCACTGGGTACATGATGCTTATGAGCGAAGGAGTATAGAAGTCGAGGCACGGAAAGCTCCATGGGAATCACTTGTGGCAAAGCCTCCTCCATACCAATTTTCATATGATCAAATGGGGAACTTCTTAGGGTATAAAGACTTATCGGGAAATATATTAGAGCCAACCCCAGAATTGGAATCAATAATGGACGATGTATTGTTCGCCATTAGAAAGGATTTGGAATATATTCCACCTTTTAATCCACCTTTGTTTGAAACCCTAAGTGAGATTGAAGATACCGGAATGGAGGAACAGAGAGTAAAGGAGTATGTTCCCTCCTGGGAGGAAGAATTTAAGGATGAGTTTGGTGAAGAGTTGATGGATTTCACCATGATAAATGAAGGAGAGTTTGACCCACTTGGCGATTTGAAGTTGCTTGAGGATCTATTGTATAACGAGCCAAGTGCGGGTTATCAAGAATGAGCCTTGTGAGGAGAGACATGAGGTGGTTGGTGAATCAGTCTTTCCACCATTGCACTTTGAATGTGAAAAACCAAAACATGAACCGTACTCAATATCCATTCGGGACGTGTTGAGGTTTAAAAAGTTGGCTAAAAGAATAAGGAGGATATCTAGGCTCAGAGATCATGGTGTGCAGAAGAGTTCGTCATTCTCGTTTACTTTAGGGGATCATTTTTTGGGGAATTCAAGAGTTGGTGGGCCGAGTTTAATTCATACGGTCGGGCCCATGAGAGCTGTGCAATTGGTTTCTTCCCGATCGATTGTAAGAGGAGAGTATTGAGGAGCATCGATGGGAAGAGGATAAAGGAGAAGCCTCCTGATTGAGGTTTCGGGAGCGAGTCCGGCTGAAGACTATTCAATAAACTTAGCGCTTCCCGGGAGGCAACCCGGGTAATATGTTTCCTTATTATTTTATTTTAATTTTTATTTTTATTTCCGAGTTTTTCCAGGTGTTTCTTCTCTTACTTGCAGGTTATTACTTGGTTGGTTGACGACGGTTGATGAGCTAGAATTTTAAACAAGTGTGGGGATGTAATATGCTTAAGGATTGTCGCTTTCGTTCGTTAGTGATTGCTTGATAGAGAGCACTGGAGTTTTAAGCTTGCGTTCGAATAGGAGGGCGAGGAACATGATTCACCGCACACTTGCATGATCACATATACCAGGGGAGTCTGTTCCACTTTATTTTTCTTTATATTTAGTTTTTGTCTTTTCCTTGTCTCACATTGAGGACAATGTGAAATTTAAGTGTGGGGATGGGGAACTGACGTTTTCATTTTTAAGAAAAATAAAAGAATATTGAAAATCTTGAGAGTTAATATTTAAAAAAAAAAGTTTTAAAGAAAAATGTCCCTTGAAAATTGTTTTTGTTCTACGTTAAGCAGGAAATGATATTACTACCAATGTGCTAACGAACTCTTGGAACTTTTGAAATATATAATATAATAATAAAAGAAGGGATGGTTCACATATCTGATTTGGGATGTGTCGGTAGGCCCAACTAGCTTTGATAGTCCTCTTTAGCAGTTTTTATATATATAATAATTTGAAAAACGGTGAAACCGAATTTCGATGCTTAGGGAGGATTACCATAATCTGAAAACTTTGAGATGGTTATACTTAGATGCACTCAAAACCAGCACACACCACATGTCCATCTTTCTACGAGCTTAGAAATAGTTATATATTTTAGGGTGATATAAAAGATTGAAAAAAAAAGAAAAAAAAAGAAGAAAAAAGAAAGAAAAAGAAAAGAAAAAAAAAGTATGTATTGAAAGTTATGTTTGTGTATTCTCAAAAGTTATTCAAGAAAAGCAAAATGCTTGTGAAGAAAGTTATGTATTGCAAAATGCCAAAGAAGCATTCTTTAAAGTTAGTAAAAGAGGCCAAAGATGCACATACTAGACGGGACTTAGAGTTTACGTGTTACTAAGGGAATAGTGACTCTGAGGATATACTATTGGGGCTCGAAGGTTTTTAGTCAATAAATATTTTTTTAGGGAACATATAGGACAAAGTCCAATAATATTTAGGAATAGCTCGTATGATCTCCACATGACCATTCATCCATCAAAAATTTCACCGAGTGCATCTAATTAGTACTATCAACGAGTCCTTGGCTTATGGTGATTTGTCGAACCAGTTTGTTTTGAATCTAGTTTTTCTAGCTCTCTTTGTCTGAGATGGGGTAGGTGTAGCCTTAATTTTTGGACTTAAAAAGTTTAATGCAAAAGGGGGGCTTGATTAGCTGGTGGCTGGGTTTAAGTGGACAACAATATCGGCAATCGCGGTCAATATGTCGAGTTGTTTCTTATGCTTTAGTAATGTTAAATAATCTGGGAGTTTGTTGTTTTTCACTTGGTTATGATCCTATGTAGATTTCTTTTTCAGGGACGAAAAAGGTTCAAGTGTGGGGATATTTGATATGTTGTAAAACACATAGCGTTTTTATCCCGTTTTGGGTTGTTTTGTGCGTAAAACGTTAACGAATATAATTTTTTCTTGCATGAAATTACATGTTTGTGTATGTTATAGGTTCCATGTTGAAGAGAGCGAGAAAACGAGTCAAATGGAAAAAGAATCAGCTAAAACGGAGCTCGGATGAAGCCGGTACACAAAAACGAAGATAAACGAGCTAAAAGTCGAAAAACGTCAGAAAATGTCATGTTCGAGCTACGCGACCAGGTCATACCATTCAAGAAGCATGTGGTAGAGTCCAACATGTCCCAAGGCTGCCAAGAATGTTCAAGAATCAGCTACCACGTATATTTTGTCTTCTAGTGGGCCTAGTGGGCTTGTTTTAACCTATTTTATATTAGGAAGGAGGTGTTTAAACATATATATAAACCCTAAAACCCTATGAACGAAATTATTCAAGTTTCCAGCCATCCCACACCTGCTCTAGAGGAGAAACCAAGGAGGACAAGCTTACGGTTACATCTTTTATCCTTCGGTTGTCGGTTTTGACTATTTTAACGATTGTGAGTTCGTTTTTGGTTTTTAAGCATTCAAACCTTTTGTAATCAGATTTATATGAACATGTTTATCATTTATATCTATTTCATCTATTGTTCATTGATTATGATTGGCTAAACTTATTAGTTCTACCTAGGTTAGATGAATATTGTTAGGTTTTAATGAGTTTTATGGATTGTTGATCATCATGGCTTGAATTGTTAATGAAAAGTTTGGTTTAACATTGAATTAGGTTGTGTTTAGTGGCTGTGAATTTATTAGTTATACTCATATACCTCTTGCTTTGATTAATTGAATAGGTTTTGATTGATTTTAGCTTGTTTGAACTCTTTACTTTGTGTCTAGAGATTGTTTGCGGGGTGATCAACCGTAGGGTTTAAGTGAGTGTATTAATTGAATATAATCAGCGGGTGAACACCTTCTTAGAGACCGAGAGGTGATAGTAAGTAAGGTCGTCTCATAGCTTTTGCTTGTTAGGATTAGGATCGCGCGAGAGCGGGTTCGGTTCTTGTCGGGTTTGGGTTTGTGAGCGATTAGTTGACCTAGTTTAAGTTAAACTGAATTGTTCCTCTATCCTTGGTTGCGTAGTATTCGTCTCCATTAGGGTAGTGTGTCGGTGAGACCGAGAGGAGAGTCGGCATTAGAGCACGTTAACAATTTGTCATCCAGTTTTGTTCTTAAAATCAACTAAGTGTAAATTAGAGTTTGTTGGTGAGACCGAGAGGTGATCTAGCTTCCTTGAGTGAACCTTAGTTGTGTCATCCTTAGGAACCGGTGTCGCGAGAATCCTCAATCCATTAGCTTTATTATACCTTCAATATGATTCTTACCTAGGTATACGTTTTCTCCGATTGCAGTTAAGTTTCTAAGTTTCAAGTGTTTAGTTAAGTTAAGTCTAGCTAAATAATTTAGTTAAAGTAAGTTAGGTTAAGTAGTTAATTATTAAAAATCATTTAAATATTCTTAGGTGAGTCTTGGTTAGGGTTAAGTATCATTAACGTTTTCAAGTGTCCTTGTGTTCGATACTCGGACTTCCATAGTGCTATACTATTAGTGATCGGTACACTTGCCGGTTTTGTGTGGCTTCTTTAGGGATTTCTTTTAATAAATTTATAGCTTAGTTGTGAGAGCATCATTATACACACATCATCTGGCTTAAGACCTTTAGTCTTATATCTCAATACTCGATGAACCTTTAGTTCATTTCCTGTTTACTTGAAAACCTTTAGTTTAGAAGTAAGTTTATAAACCTTTAGTTTATAATAAAAACCCGACGTTTCTTCTTCTCCAAGAAACGTAATCTTTTCTTTTATTAATTAAGAATACTCTTTATTCATTAAATAATATTTCAAAACAAAGAATATTTACATATATACTTACACACATATATATGTTATCACAACATTAAATATTCATTCTTTTATTCATATCTTTGTTATGTTATCTTTCTTTTCTTTTATCGAGGTATCAAGTATAACCTCGACTTAAGGCTTAAGCCTTGAATATAATATTAAATTATATTAAATTCGATATTATGCCTAACCTTAAGTGGCGTATAGAAACTCTAGGGACACGAGCAGCACTCCAACGCCGCTTTAATCTTCTCGACACGCAAATCGAGGAATGCCAAATCTTCAACACTCGTTGACACGACTTTCGAGACTCCTTGCCATTAACAACACCTTCTTGATATGTGGGTGGAGGGTGGCACAACTTCGAGGAAACGTCGTTACACAATCGAGGGATCGGGTTACGCTTAACGAGGTATTATGGCACGTTTATCGAGGTGGACCGAGTATACGATTGTCGGGATGTAGTGAGATTTTAGAGAGAGAAGTGAGAGCTGAGTTTGGATGTGAGAAAATGAAATCCCGGACCTTGCTATTTATAGACATAAAATTGGTCCCTATCGCGATACGCGATAGGTTCCAGCAGACCTATCGCGTATCGCGATATAGGTCTGCTGACTCACGGCGTAGACCTGCCACGTGGTGACACGTTGTGACATCTGCCCAATCCGACCCGACCCAGGTACCCGTTTTCGAATCCGATTCTTTTTATAATTTAAAATTTGATTATTAATCTTTGTAAATTTAACATTTAATAAATTATATATATTTTTATATTACTTACTAATAATAATTCCTTTCCGCCGTCCCGCCCCTTTTTCTCTCTTGTCGCCGTCCCGCTCTTTTCTCTCTTGTCGCCGTCCCGCCTCTTTTTCTCTCTTGTCTCCGTCCCGCCCCTCTACTTAACCCTTAAGCCTTGAAACCCTTTTTCTCTTAACTCTTTGCTTGTCCTTTGGTTCTTCCCGCCTAAGGATGTCTGCGCAGCTCCACGCGCCAGACTCCTTACAAGGAAGCCTGCGCGAAGACCAACTGTTCCCGCAGCGCGCTAAGAATGGTAGTTCTTCCCGCGGCGCGCTAAGGATTATAGTTCTTCCCACGGCGCGCTAAGAATTGTAGTTCTTCCCGCGACGCGCTAAGGATTGTAGTTCTTCCCGCGGCGCGCTAAGGATTTGTAGTTCTTCCCGCGGCGCGCTAAGGATTGTAGTTCTTCCCGCGGCGCGCTAAGGCTTGTTCTGTCTGCCTTCGCCCTCGCGCGCACTCGAATCTTCTCGCGCTAGACCTTAAGTCTTTTCTTCTGTTTAGGTCAGCTTGTATGCTTTTGAAATATCTTATCTTTTGTAAGAGCACTGTAGGTCAGTTCTGACATCTGTCCGAAAAGCCACTTTCGGCGCAGCATGCGCACCAATCCTATTGGTTGACAGAAAAAGTGACTGACATAATCTTTTGAAATCTTCTTTTGCATGTCTCGAACAGTGTTTTATCTGACACCTCCCATGCTTTGATCTGTAACCTGTCAGCTTTTCCCCATCCCCTGCAGCTGCCGGCATATCTTTTGATATCTTTTGCTTTTGTTTTCTTGTGCTTTTTAGTATCTTTTGCTCGATTTGATAAGATCTTTTCCCCTTTTCAAGGGATTGTGTTCCCTTGGGTTTTTCCTATAAATTAAGCTAATTCCTTGTTTATTAACACTACACACACTACACTTAAACACTCCCCAAATCTCTCTCCCTTTGCTCTCTGCCGTAGTTCCCCAGCAGCGCCACTCCTCTCTTTGCCTCCGTCTTCTCTTCTGTTCTGCCCAGAATCTCGGTAAATATAAATATATATATTTTGTTTTAATTTGTTTAACTAACAAAAATCGATACTTACTGCATATATTCAAGACATAAAAACCAATCGTTAAACCAATAACCTCTTATTTATAGGTTAACTTTCGCTTGTTTAAAAGTTGGTTCTTGCATTATCTTTCAACACACCTTTTTCAGGTGAGTAATCTCGTACTTAATCCCCTTTTATTTTTAACGTTTTGGGATGTTCATGTGTTCGTACAACTTGAGTCTTAAACTTGTTTATGAAATTTATGTGCGCAAAACCCCATGTGTTTTGGACGTTTACTTGGCTGTTTATTTGTATGTGTGAATCATTAACCGCTTTGTTCGGCCTATTCCGAAGTTTTCATGGATCCATTAGATGAACACGGGAGACCTATCGTTTACGGTTTTCTTGTTTGTTTACACATGCACGTATGATTTCTTGTTTTTGTGCTCGATTGGGAGCACGGATTGAACTATGAGCTATGATCTATTTAGGCTTGATCACAATCTGATTACACCCTATGTTAAACCCCAGTTAAGCACATGTTGCGCGCAGTGTTTGTTATTATCTATTTATATCTATTAAACTTGATTTCTCACCGACACGCAAGTGTTGACGTTTTATTTTAACACATGTTCAGGTTTGCTGTAGCTGCTTTTGGGAATCTCAAGGACACGTAGGATGTTTTCTTTTTCTTTGGACCTAGATTAAAATGTAACAAGACGAATTATGTTATTTGAATATTTTGAGTTATGATATGATTTGTTACTTTACGATTTGTGTTCTGCGCGTGCGCAATGAAAATGTATTTATTAAATATTGACACCCAAATAGTGTCACGAGTAATGAAACAATACGTGGCGCCCCGATGTATAATCCGCCATCGGTCGGGGTGTTATAGATTGGTATCAGAGCTCCGTGACTTTAGGATAGGTGGTTAGACGTAACGACCTAGAATACCTAAGAGTCCCTTCTCGCGCATGAGAAATATCTCATGTTTGCGCGCTAATTGTTAATTACTCGATATTTATAAAATATGATTGCGTATACGCAGCACATGATTTCGTGTTTTATCCGCGATCTTTCGATTTTTATTGTTAAATTTCGATTTATTTCTTTACTTACATATTCGTTTGTTGTTGGGATTTAGCATTGAAGATTTGAAAAGTCATGGTGATACATGAATTGTCGATTTTCAATTCGAATTCATTACCTGTATTAAGTTGCATTTAAATTCATATTTTACTTCAAAATTTGATAGCATTTAACTCCGCGAAACAAGCTTTACGACGATATACCTTGCGCTAAAACGATTTCCCATACCAAGATATTAACAAAAACTAAAACTTTTATAGAATGCCTCCGCTATCAGCTCGCCGTCATCAGAGGAGAGAAGCCGCGCGCAGACGTATGCAGCGTCGTTCCCAGGAAATGGCCGCCGCAATAGCCCAAGCCTTAAACCAAAATAATACCAACCCCTCCGGATACAATATTAAATCCTTTAATGCGGGTAACCTTCCGAAATTCACAGGGCTTGAAGGAGCCACTGTAATGCTCCAATGGCTCGAGAAAATTGAGAACACCTTCCTCCATACCCAATGCCCTCCAGACCGACGAACCTTATACGCCCCAAGTGTCCTAGAATCAAGGGTGCTTACTTGGTGGAACGGAGTAGCTCACGCGCGTGGCGCAGAGGCTGCTTCTAGCATGCTCTGGGAGGAATTCAAGGAACTTGTGACTAGAGAATTCTGCCCTCCCAACGAAATAAAGCGCCATGAGGAGGAATTTTGGAACTTGAAGCAGCACAGTGGCGAAGCGCGCGAGTACGCTACGCGCTTCCACGAACTAAGTTTGCTGGTCCCACACCTAGTTACCCCTTCCCGCCGAGCCATCGAGAAGTTTCTTGGGGGTCTCCCCATGGAAACTCAAGATTCTGTATGGGCCAGGAACCCAGCAACCCTCTCTGACTCCATCGAGTTGGCCGCTGTGCTCAGCGACAACCATGTCAGGGCAGGAACCCTGTTCCTGCGGGGAGCCGAAAAGACCAAACTCACCAAGACTGTCCCAGAACCAACAGAAACCAAGCCAGAACCCTCAAACCGTAACAACCTCAAGCGCAGGCGCAAACATCAAGCCTACGCGCTTACCAACCCGCTCGTTGTCCAGCAACCCGCCTACCAACCTCCAGTATACGCTCCTAACCCACTGCCAACCTACCCAACACCCCCTGTAGTCCATAACTATGCCTTAACCAATCCCGCACTCCCTACCCCGTCAACTAAGAAACCTTACACAGGAAACCAACCCTTTTGCCCAACCTGTAGACTTCACCATCCAACTCAAGTCCCGTGTCGACAATGTAACCGATGTGGCCGTACTGGTCACACTGCTGAGAACTGTAGAGTCCTTCCCGCCAACCCAATCGCGCAAACACCACCAACTTACCCGCTAAACCCACAACCAACATACCCTAATCCAAGACCCAGGTCGTGCTATAACTGCGGTGACCCCAGTCATTTCCGGAACGCGTGCCCGAGACTGCAAGTACAAATTACGCAAGCTAATCCGGTTAACCAAATTTCAAACCAAGTGACGCGAGGCCGAGCTTTTAATATAACCGCGCACCAAGCGCAAGCGAATAATGACGTGGTTAATGGTACATTTTTACTTAACGGACAATATGCATCTATACTTTTTGATACTGGCGCCGATAGAAGTTTTATTTCTCGCGCATTTGAACAAAAACTTGCGCGACCGCGAGTAAACTTAAACGAAAACTTTTCAGTTGAATTGGCTAATGGTGAAACTATTTTAATAAACTCCATAATCAAAGATTGCACGCTTAACCTTAATGAACATGATTTTCTAATCGACCTCATTCCCATGCCTCTTGGAAGTTTTGATGTGATTATTGGAATGGACTGGCTCTCGCAAAATCGCGCCGAAGTAATCTGCGCCAAGAAGTTGATTCGCATTCCTCGGGAAAATGGTCAAGATCTTTATATCTACGGCGAGAAACCATCTAACGGTCTTAAACTTATGTCATGCACTGAAGCCCGAAGACTTTTGCGGAAGAAATGTGTAGCGTTCTTAGCTCATGTAGTCAAACCCGATGAAGGAAAGAAGAAACTTTCTGAAATTCCCATCGTGCGTGACTTTCCTGAAGTCTTCCCCGATGATCTTTCTGGTTTACCTCCCGCTCGGGAAGTCGAGTTTCGTGTTGATCTTGTCCCTGGTGCATCCCCTGTAGCCAAATCTCCTTATCGACTTGCACCCGCTGAAATGCAAGAATTGGCAAGTCAACTTCAAGAGTTGACCGATAAAGGATTCATTCGTCCTAGCTCTTCGCCTTGGGGTGCTCCGGTGTTGTTCGTTAAAAAGAAAGACGGATCGTTTCGCATGTGTATCGATTACCGCGAGCTGAACAAGCTCACCATTAAGAACCGGTATCCCTTACCGCGTATTGACGACCTCTTTGACCAACTCCAAGGTGCCTCTTGTTTCTCCAAAATCGATCTCCGTTCTGGCTATCACCAGTTGCGTATCCGCGAAGAGGATATTCCCAAGACTGCTTTTCGAACCCGCTACGGTCATTTTGAATTCTTGGTCATGCCCTTCGGTTTAACCAACGCACCCGCTGTCTTCATGGATCTAATGAACCGGGTGTGTAGATCTTTCTTGGACCGATTCGTGATCGTGTTTATCGATGACGTTCTGGTATATTCCAAAACCAAGGCCGAGCATGAACAACATCTTCTGTTGGTGTTGCAAAAGCTTCGAACCGAACAACTCTATGCCAAACTCTCCAAGTGTGAGTTTTGGTCTGATGAAGTTCAGTTTCTTGGTCATGTTGTAAACAAGATGGGTATTCATGTCGACCCATCCAAGATTGAAGCAATCAAGAACTGGATTGCACCGACCACTCCTACCGAAATCCGTTCCTTTTTGGGCTTAGCTGGTTACTACCGGTGATTCATCTCGAACTTCTCAAAAATCGCCTTGCCTTTAACAGCATTAACGCACAAAGGCAAACCGTATATTTGGGGCTCTAAGCAAGAAGAAGCCTTTCAAGCGCTCAAGCAATTGTTGTGCGAAGCTCCTGTTCTAGCGTTACCTGAGGGTGCTGATGACTTCGTCGTTTATTGTGATGCCTCCAACCAAGGTCTCGGTTGTGTACTTATGCAACGAGGCAAGGTTATCGCTTACGCGTCTAGGCAACTCAAAATTCATGAAAAGAATTATACGACTCACGACCTCGAACTTGGTGCAGTTGTATTTGCCTTAAAAATCTGGAGACACTACCTCTATGGGACTAAGTGTATCATTTACACCGACCATAAAAGCCTTCAGCACATTTTTGATCAAAAGGAACTTAACATGAGACAACGCCGATGGAACGAACTCATCAGCGATTACGATTGAGAGATCCGATATCACCCTGGAAAGGCTAATGTGGTAGCCGATGCGCTCAGCCGCAAACCCAGCCAACTCAACTGTATCTTGCCGCGCACGCAGCTTCATTTCGCGCCGATCCAAAACGATCTTGAATCGCGCATTCGCAACGCGCAGCGCGCATCGATCAGCAAAGTCAACCTACGCGCCGAGTTAGCGTGTGGTGCGGAAGCACATCTAGTCCCTAACCTGAACGGAATTCTCTGTTATCTCAATCGCATCTGGATCCCCAATGATGAGATTCTTCGCACTGTCATACTGAGTGAAGCGCATAAAACTCGGTATTCCATTCATCCTGGTGCTGACAAAATGTACAAAGATTTGCGCCTTACTTATTGGTGGCCCGGTATGAAAAAGGATATTGCTGTGTTCGTAGCCAAATGCCTAACTTGTTCTAAGGTAAAAGCTGAACATCAACGCCCATCTGGTTTACTCGAACAACCTGAAATTCCTACGTGGAAATGGGAAAGTATAGCAATGGACTTTATCACCAAGTTACCCTTGACCGCAAGCAAACATGATAGCATTTGGGTAATAGTGGATCGATTGACCAAGTCTGCCCACTTTCTGCCCATTCGTGAAACCTACCGTGTTGAGCAACTTGCGCATCTTTATGTTAAAGAAATTGTCTGCCGTCATGGTACTCCCTTGAGCATCATATCCGATCGCGATGGCCGTTTTATATCTCGCTTTTGGAAATCTCTCCAATCTGCGTTAGGAACTCGGTTGGACATGAGTACTGCATATCATCCTCAGACTGACGGACAGTCTGAGCGAACCATCCAAACCCTTGAGGATATGCTTCGATCTTGTGTTCTTGATTTTGGAGGCAATTGGGATTCACACCTACCCCTGATCGAGTTCTCTTAAAATAACAGCTATCATTCCAGCATCGGTATGGCCCCATTTGAAGCACTTTACGGTCGAAAGTGCCGCTCACCGATTTGTTGGAGCGAAGTGGGTGAAGTTCAAATCACAGGACCCGAACTAGTTCAAGAGACAACCGATAAAATCGCCAAGATCCGTGATCATCTGCTGACTGCCAGAAGCCGACAGAAGAGTTACGCAGATCGCAGGCGGAAGCCTCTCGAATTTCTAGTTGGTGATCTTGTTCTCCTCAAAGTGTCGCCCTGGAAGGGTGTTGTCCGCTTTGGGAAGAAAGGTAAGCTTGCACCTCGTTATGTTTGTCCATTCAAGATTCTTGCGAGGGTGGGAAAAGTTGCCTACAAACTGGACCTGCCGCCCGCGCTCAGCAATGTACATCCAACTTTCCATGTATCCAATCTCAAGAAATGTTTAGCTGACGAGAACCTCCACATACCACTTGATGAAGTTCAAGTTGATGAGTCTATGCATTACGTTGAGAAGCCTGTTGAGATTATGGATCGCGAAGTAAAGCAAACCAAGCGCAGTCGCATCCCTATTGTCAAAGTTCGTTGGCAGTCCAAGCGCGGAGCCGAGTTCACTTGGGAAAGGGAAGATCAAATGAAGATCAAGTACCCGCATCTTTTCTCTGCGCATCCTACTTCGAGATAAATTTCGGGACGAAATTTCTTAAAGTAGGGGAGACTGTGACAACTGCCCAATCCGACCCGACCCAGGTACCCGTTTTCGAATCCGATTCTTTTTATAATTTAAAATTTGATTATTAATCTTTGTAAATTTAACATTTAATAAATTATATATATTTTTATATTACTTACTAATAATAATTTCTTTCCGCCGTCCCGCCCCTTTTTCTCTCTTGTCGCCGTCCCGCCTCTTTTCTCTCTTGTCGCCGTCCCGCCTCTTTTTCTCTCTTGTCGCCGTCCCGCCCCTCTGCTTAACCCTTAAGCTTTGAAACCCTTTTTCTCTTAACTCTTTGCTTGTCCTTTGGTTCTTCCCGCCTAAGGATGTCTGCGCAGCTCCACGCGCCAGACTCCTTACAAGGAAGCCTGCGCGAAGACCAACTGTTCCCGCAGCGCGCTAAGAATGGTAGTTCTTCCCGCGGCGTGCTAAGGATTATAGTTCTTCCCGCGGCGCGCTAAGAATTGTAGTTCTTCCCGCGACGCGCTAAGGATTGTAGTTCTTCCCGCGGCGCGCTAAGGATTTGTAGTTCTTCCCGCGGCGCGCTAAGGATTGTAGTTCTTCCCGCGGCGCGCTAAGGCTTGTTCTGTCTGCCTTCGCCCTCGCGCGCACTCGAATCTTCTCGCGCTAGACCTTAAGTCTTTTCTTCTGTTTAGGTCAGCTTGTATGCTTTTGAAATATCTTATCTTTTGTAAGAGCACTGTAGGTCAGTTCCGACATCTGTCCGAAAAGCCACTTTCGGCGCAGCATGCGCACCAATCCTATTGGTTGACAGAAAAAGTGACTGACATAATCTTTTGAAATCTTCTTTTGCATGTCTCGAACAGTGTTTTATCTGACACCTCCCATGCTTTGATCTGTAACCTGTCAGCTTTTCCCCATCCCCTGCAGCTGCCGGCATATCTTTTGATATCTTTTGCTTTTGTTTTCTTGTGCTTTTTAGTATCTTTTGCTCGATTTGATAAGATCTTTTCCCCTTTTCAAGGGATTGTGTTCCCTTGGGTTTTTCCTATAAATTAAGCTAATTCCTTGTTTATTAACACTACACACACTACACTTAAACACTCCCCAAATCTCTCTCCCTTTGCTCTCTGCCGTAGTTCCCCAGCAGCGCCACTCCTCTCTTTGCCTCCGTCTTCTCTTCTGTTCTGCCCAGAATCTCGGTAAATATAAATATATATATTTTGTTTTAATTTGTTTAACTAACAAAAATCGATACTTACTGCATATATTCAAGACATAAAAACCAATCGTTAAACCAATAACCTCTTATTTATAGGTTAACTTTCGCTTGTTTAAAAGTTGGTTCTTGCATTATCTTTCAACACACCTTTTTCAGGTGAGTAATCTCGTACTTAATCCCCTTTTATTTTTAACGTTTTGGGATGTTCATGTGTTCGTACAACTTGAGTCTTAAACTTGTTTATGAAATTTATGTGCGCAAAACCCCATGTGTTATGGACGTTTACTTGGCTGTTTATTTGTATGTGTGAATCATTAACCGCTTTGTTCGGCCTATTCCGAAGTTTTTATGGATCCATTAGATGAACACGGGAGACCTATCGTTTACGGTTTTCTTGTTTGTTTACACATGCACGTATGATTTCTTGTTTTTGTGCTCGATTGGGAGCACGGATTGAACTATGAGCTATGATCTATTTAGGCTTGATCACAATCTGATTACACCCTATGTTAAACCCCAGTTAAGCACATGTTGCGCGCAGTGTTTGTTATTATCTATTTATATCTATTAAACTTGATTTCTCACCGACACGCAAGTGTTGACGTTTTATTTTAACACATGTTCAGGTTTGCTGTAGCTGCTTTTGGGAATCTCAAGGACACGTAGGATGTTTTCTTTTTCTTTGGACCTAGATTAAAATGTAACAAGACGAATTATGTTATTTGAATATTTTGAGTTATGGTATGATTTGTTACTTTACGATTTGTGTTCTGCGCGTGCGCAATGAAAATGTATTTATTAAATATTGACACCCAAATAGTGTCACGAGTAATGAAACAATACGTGGCGCCCCGATGTATAATCCGCCATCGGTCGGGGTGTTACACACGTGGCAATAACCAGTGCCACCGTGTGCCACGTGGCACACGTGTCAACATGTGTCAGGTACCCCATCGCGATACGCGATGGGGCTCTCCTTTGACTCATCGCGTAGCGCGATGGGTCAGGAAATCAGAATTTTCAAATTAAACCCTCAACTTTGGAATTTGGCAATTTTAGTCCCTAGACTTTGGAAAGTTGATACTTTAACTCAAAATTTTCACGATGTTACACGTAGCGCGATGTAGCTTCGCAAAATCACAACGTAGGTCTGCCACGTGTTGCTACGTGGCAGACGGTGTGCCACGTGTTAACACGTGGCGGACGATGTGCCACGTGTTGCCACGTGTCGGGACACAGGATGAGAGGTGTGCCACGTGTGGACGCATGGCAGTCTTGTGCCATAGGTGTCAGGACACGTCATCGCGATACGCGATGACGTAGGTTCAACCAGCGATCGCGTATCGCTGTTGACCCTTCCAGAAGGTTTGACCAAGCCCCTTCGCGATACGCGATGGCTTGTCCTTTGTCCCCATCATGTAGCGTGATAGGACAGAAAATAGATTTTCCGTTTTTAACCTTGGAGTTTGGATTTGGTAGAATTAGTCCCTTAACTTTGGAAAGTGGACATTTTTGGCCCGAAATTTCCGTGATGTTACATCCTCCCCACCTTGAGATAAATCTCGTCCTCGAGATTGCTTCACGAGAATAAGTGGGGGTATTTCTTTCTCATTTCAGACTCGAGTTCCCAAGTATACTCGGGTCCTCGTCGGGAATCCCATTTTACTTTCACTATTTTCAAAGTTCGTCTTTTGAGCTTCTTAAGTTTTGAATCCTCGATTTGAATTGGGCGTTCAACAAATTTTAAGTTCTCGTTAATTTCAACATCCTTTAACGGCATCGTAAGAGATTCATCGGCTAAACATTTACGCAGATTCGAGAGATGGAATACATCGTGTATCCCTTGCATTTCCTCGGTTAGTCGCAATCAATATGCGACGGTACCAATTCGTTCAAGTACCTCGAAGGGTCCAACGAATCGAGGACTTAAATTTCCTTTCTTGCCGAAACGAACCACGCCCTTCCATGGCGAGACTTTCAAAAGAACTTTATCACCGACATTGAATTCTAACGGCTTACGACGGACATAGGCATAACTCTTTTGGCGATCACGTGCCGTCTTATGTCGTTCGCGGATTTGGATAACTTTTTCGGTGGTTTCTTGGACTATCCCGGCTCCGGATAATTGATTATCTCAAGTTTCAGACCAACACACGGGCGTTCTACACTTTCGACCATACAACGCCTCGAACGGTGCGGCTTGAATACTTTCATGATAACTATTGTTATATGAAAATTCCATTAGGGGTAAGTGGTCATCCCAACTTCCACTTAAGTCTATCATGCAAGCTCGGAGCATGTCTTCCAACGTTTTAATTGTTCTTTCGCTTTACCCATCGGTTTGCGGATGAAGGCAGTGCTAAGGTTTAACTTCGTACCTAGCGCTTGTTGGAAGCTTTTCCAGAAGTGAGACGTGAAACGACTGTCTCGATCAGAAATAATGGACAATGGTACCCCATGTAGAGCCACAATATTGTTAACATAGATACGAGCTAATTTGTCCATTTAGTAAGACTCATTTATGGGTATGAAGTGTGCGGACTTTGTTAATCGATCCACAATTACCCAGATTGCATTATGTTGTCGAGTCGTTTAAGGGAGTTTGGTAATGAAATCCATGGTAATCAACTCCCACTTCCATACGGGAAGTTCGGGTTGCTAAAGCAATCCCGAAGGCTTTTGGTGCTCAGCCCTGACTTTTAAACACGTCAAACATTTCGCCACATGTGAAGCAACATCTCTCTTCATTCCATTCCACCAATAGTTCTCTTTAAGGTTATGATACATTTTGTCGCTCCTGGGATGCATCGTATATTTAGACATATGGGCTTCGTTTAATATCTTCTCACGCAATCCTCCAACATACCCAAATTCGTTTCCCATTCTAAGAATGCCATCATCACCTTTGACTAACGAGTCAATGGTGCCATTACGTTTTTCATCATAGATTTGATTCTCGTTGATCGCTTGAATTTGAGCGGACTTGATTTGGTCAACAAGATCGATTTGAAGTTCTAGCCTTAACGCTCGGACTCTCTTCGGCTTTTCGTGCTCTTTACGACTTAAGGTGTCAGCCGCAACGTTGGCCTTACCTTCATGATAAACTATTTCGCAGTCATAGTTGTTGAGAGTCTCCATCCGGCGTCGTTGGCGCATGTTGAGCTCCTTTTGATCAAAGATGTGCTTTAAGCTCTTATGATCAGTGTATACGGTAAATATTACTCCATAAAGATAGTGCCTCCATATCTTAAGTGCAAAGATTATGGCGCCTAACTCTAGATCGTGAGTCGTATAGTTCTTCTCGTGTACTTTCAATTGACGAGAGGCGCAAGCGATTACTTTCTTTCGTTGCATCAATACACATCCCAAGCCGGAATAGGACGCATCGCAAAAGATGACGAAGTCTTAAATACCTTCTAGCAAGGCCAGTATGGGAGCTTGGGTAATCCTTTGTGTTAGTATATCGAATGCCTCTTGTTGCTTTGTTCCCCATTCATATTTGACGTTCTTTCGAGTCAAGGAGGTTAGGGGAACAGCGATTCGAGAAAAGTTCTCGATGAACCTTCGATAATAGCCGGCCAATCCCAAGAAGCTTCGGATCTCGGTTGGCGACTTTGGGATCTCCCACTTCGAGATAGCTTCAATCTTTGCGGGGTCTACTTGAATTCCGTTAGCGTTGATGATGTGACCAAGAAATTGCACCTCGTGCAACCAGAACTCGCATTTCGAGAACTTGGAGTACAATTTCTCGGTTCTAAGAATTTCAAGTAACGTTCGAAGGTGATTTTCATGATCGGCCTTAGTCTTAGAATAAACTAGTATGTCGTCGATGAATACGATCACAAATTTATCTAAATAAGGCTTACAGATACGGTTCATCATATCCATGAACGCAGCTGGCGCATTAGTAAGTCCAAATGGCATAACGGTGAACTCATAATGGTCGTACCTTGTTCAAAACGCGGTCTTTGGAATGTCTTCGGATTGAACCTTAAGTTGGTGATAGCCGGAGCGGAGATCAATCTTGGAAAAGAAGCTAGCACCTTGGAGTTGGTTGAACAGGTCATCGATACGCGGGAGTGAATAACGTTTCTTGATTGTAACATTGTTGAGAGCTCGGTAATCAATACACATCCACATGGATCCATCCTTCTTTTTGACGAATAGTATCGGCGCTCCCCATGGCGATGAACTTGGTCGTATAAATTCTTTCTCGAGAAGCTCGTCAAGTTGTTTCTTCAGTTCTTTTATCTCGGTTGGTGCGAGGCGATATGGGGCCTTGGCGATCGGAGTAGTTCCGGGAATGAGATCGATTCTAAAATCCACCTCGCGATCGGGAGGAATGCCGGGGAGTTCGTCGGGAAAGACATCGGCAAAATCGGAAACTACAAAAACATCTTTGATTTCTATGGGTTTTGATTCCTCGGTAACGTAGGCCATGAAGCTAAGAATCCTTGATTCAAACATTTGTTAGCCCTTATTATTGAGATTAGGCTAACTTGGCCAGCGTCTTTATCCCCTTCAATTCATATCGTACGTTTATCAGGGGCTTGGAGTTCAACGGTCTTGCTGTTGAAAAGGATACGAGCATGGTTTTCGGATAACCAATCCATACCCAATACAACATAAAAACCAGCAAGAGTCATGGGCAACAATTGAATAGGTAAAACGTAACAGGCTAATAAGATTTTTCCGCTTTCTAAAGCTTCGGAGATTTTAACAATTTCACCACTAGCGGTCTCGACGCTTAGAGTTTTATTAAGTTTGATTAAGGGTTCGTTTAATAGACTACAAAACTTATAATCTATAAAACTTAAATTGGCTCCTGAATCAAACAAGACACTAGCATATACATTGTTAACAAGAAACGTACCGGTAATGGTTTTCGGTGTATCGGCCGCTTTCTACGTATCAAGGACGAACACTCTTGCATTGCCCTTCTTGGGCTCACTCTTCTGACCGCTACCACCCGCACCACCAGCCGCGGGTTTATTTTTGGGGCATTAAAAGCTAAGATGTCCCATCTTCTTGCAATTGTAGCAAGTCATCTTCTTCTTCTAGCAATCGGCCGTGGCGTGACCGAATTTGTGACATGACTCACAAGGACGGGGAGTTAGATGGCATCGACCCCTATGGTATTTCTTTCAAGTTTTGCATTGTGGGATGCCGGAGCTGAAGCCAGACCTTCGTTGATCGACTCCCTTACCCTTGAAACGGGCATTTCCTTCCTTCTTCGTATCTTGCGTCGACACGACCCTCTTATCTTCTTCTATGTTGCGGATCATTCCGCCCATTAAGTATCCAGCCAACTCCATCGCGGAGTCGGCGGTTTGAGGCAAGTGCGACCTCACCATGTCACGAATCTCTCGTGGCAATCCCTATATGTAGCGTGTGACTTTGCTGGATTCCGGGGTAACCAGCTGGGGCACCAAACGACAGTATTCGTGGAATTTGGTATTATACTCACGAAGGTTTGTTCCGACGACCTTGTGAGATAGGAACTTGGTTTGGATTTGGTCCGTTTCATGCATCGGACAGAATTTTGACATTAACAGTTCCTTAAACTCGCTCCATGACAACCCATACATTACTTCCCTTCCTTTACTCATGATTAGTGTGTTCCACCACTCTAGCACTTCGCTTTTGAACATCAGGGAGGAGTATTGAATCTTTTCCTCCTCCGAACACTTGCTCGTGATTACAATCGTCTCCATTTATTTAAAGTCTTTGAACGTACACCCACCAATCTTAAGCCTTTTAAATTCTTGACGAACACCTCCATCAGCGTTTGATTCATGTACACTCTCATCTACGTGCGAGGGTCTAGAACGGTGTTTAGAAACAGATTTTCGGGAAGGGTTTACAGAGTGGGAATGTTTTGTTTGTCGAGATTGGGACTTAGCCATTGATTCTTCCCTAACGGCATCTTTAATCATCTTTTGGATTCGATCCATAAAATTTTCGGGAATTGGATCTTCTTGTTCTTTTTCAGGCCCCTTTCCTTTTTCTTTTTGCTTATCGGCTTTCGTTCGGGGAGCCTCAAAGTTATTACTTTGTCGAGACATTTTATCTTTTTCTTTTTATTCTATTTACCTGAAATTTTAACGAATGCCCTTCATTAAACACACATTTTATTTCATCATTTGTATATACCATACATGGTATATACTAGGATTATTACAACACGCTTATATATATACATTCAAATCTGATGTATATAGATTTTCTTATCCATACAACACATTACAAACAACTACATTACACACACATTCTTCCTTTCTTGAAACACGCCATCACCACCATCGTCTCAGTCCTTCAGAAACTTCTTAACAACCCTCATCAGTTTGTTGCATTTGTGAAGAAGCTTCTCTCCTATCTTCTTCTTCTTTTTCCCTTCTTCAGCCACCTTCATCCTCCAGTCATCAGTCTCGTGCAACGCGCGATCTAGGTGTTCTTCGTATGACTGCAGAATAACGTCGGGGTATCCATACTGTGGCGGTGGGTCACGGTAACCCAGCGTCACCATCTCGAATGGTTTCTCGGTTCAGGATACGGGACGTAAGTCTGATCAGATGCAAGGTAGAGGTATGTCTTGGCGGCTTGATTTTGCTCACGAATCTAATCGGCTTGTTCTTGAATTGAAGGAATCCTTCCTTGAAATGGCGGGAAGCTTGATGAAGCTTGGTTCCTTAGCTGCTCAAGATACTGAACATACGGATCGACAAAACTGTAGCTTGGGTTGTTGGAAGTGAGTGATCCATCAATGGATGTTGATATTTCATTAGGGTTGTTGGGATGCTCTTCTTCTGGTTCGGTTTCTTCTAGGGGTGTACACGGACCGGACCGAACCGGACCAGACGAGAGCATGTCCATGTCCGTCCGTTAAGCTTTTGACGGACAAACGGACAGTTCACGAACAGTCTACCGAACGAAAATTCATGTCCGTGTCCGTCCATTAAGAAATTGAGTTTGTCCGTGTTCGTCCATGTCCGTCCGTTAATATTTTGAATGGACGTTAACAGACATTAATTGACAAACAGACACTAATGGACATTAATGGACAAACGAACATGTGGACACTAATGGAAAAATATAAACGGTTACATACTAATACCAAACAAAAATCTAAACAACTTCACCTATAAATTTTGAATTATACTATAACATTCAAATATACTTAACACTTAATATATAAAGATAAAGTGGATCACTATAATATAAGAGACATCAGACACGAGTAGTAATACAAATGCGTAATTAATAACACTAAAAATTCAACAATTAAATTACAATACTGGATAGATCTAAACACTAACGATACCGGACGGACATTACCGGACGTAATCAAACGAACTTTACCGGACGTTCATGAAAACCATCGAACGGACTTGGCCCTTGTCCGTGTTCGTCCTTTAAGCTTACCGAATGAAATTTTTTTGTCCATGTTCGGTTCGTTTATTAAAAGGGCGGACATAAACGAACTTATTGCCGAACGAATGACCGGACGTCCGCCGAACGTCCGGTTCGCTTACAGCCCTGGTTTCTTCCATTGGATCCTCCTCTTCTTCCTCCATAGGCTCTTCCTCCTCTTCCATATACTGAGTGGTTTCGTGGATCATCGCGGGTATCTTGAAACTCTCGTAAGGCATTGTCACCCTCATTCTTGGTTTGTGAGATGATCCTTCGCCATTGTTGGGTTGTGAGTTGACTTCATGAGCGGTAGAGCTTCCAGTATGCCACCTTCTCTGGTCGGAGAGGCGCTGCATCCAATCAAAGGATGGGGATCTTGGTTCTTCCTTTATGGTTCGGTTTGAAAGGAAGGTACAGGATGGGTGTGCATTTGGAAAATATCCGGTCGGGTAGTATTGTGGTACTTGTGGTGGTTGGTAGGTGGGAATCTCCGAGGGGAGGTATGCTTGTATTTCCGTGGGTTGATACATAGGCATTGTCGGTGGATGATAGCTCGAGTGACTTGGTGGTTCGATTCTTTGTGGTGGTGGACTATCGGGTAATTTAATTAGGCATTGCTCAGTCCCGGGGAAGTATATTGGTTTAGGACGTTCAATGTATTGGTCTCGGCTAAAGAAGACCTCAAAGTAATCTTCATCCATGACGTCTTTTGGGAACTTGTAGTATTTTCTTGCTCTTCTTGCTTCACGATCATAATAATCCATTAATTTATCATAAGACATCTTTGGGTGGTTTAGAATGTAGAGAGGGAAAGAGAAGGTTACCAACCAATCTTATCCCTATTCAACTAAACAAATAAATTATTTTCTTATTCTTGGATCGAAGCTTGGGTATTGTTTTATGATACCCAATTCGCTAAGATCGATGGCTCTGATACCAACCTGTCACACCCCCATCTTGGGCCTAGGCGTGTGACTCGATAGTTGGTACCATATTTGTAAATAAATCAGAGTTACGATTGTTAGCAGAAGACTTTAAAATATAAGGATTAAAGTTGTAAAATATTTACATTACAAAAGTCGAGACAAAAGTCTCGATTGGATTTACTTGTTTATGAGTTTCACAAAAACATCATATTTTATATTTAAACAAAATTATCCGAGCCATCGGATTCTTAAGCCTTCGTCCTTTAGCTCTAATCTTGGTTACCTGCAAAATGTTATAAAAATACGTCAGCAATGAATGCTGGTGAATATGCTGACGCGAAAACATTTTCTTTTACTTTGTTACCCCTCGAGGGTTACGCGTGCCTCGGCCCATATTGTCTTAGGAATAACAAAGTTAAAACAATATCATTACAAACTCGAGCCTCTACCTAGGTCACCCCAGCAAGACACCGCAGCGTCCCGACGTACTTAGGTACCATAAATATACACAAGGTCATTCTCACTCGAACATACTTTGGTTCGGCCCATCGTGGCTAGAGGTCGTGACCAGGCGTGGTGAGATGTGCCCACCGCATTTTACCACATATGTAAGGATCCAGACAAACGTATACTACACTTAGTCTCATGTAAATTTTTACACATAACACGTTTATTTATTTGAAAACAAGTTTCTAAAAGTGGGGCGTATTCACCTTCGATCGGGATCGGTTTCCAACACTGTCCTTGCGTACTCTTTCTTACTATCTTGCACCTATAGTACGAGTATAACTTTTATTAGTCGGATATACAATCCGGCTTAAAACCTTTAGTCTTATTATCTCGATGAACCTTTAGTTCATTTCTTTTACTTTAAAACCTTTAGTTTTAAAAGCAATATTTATAAACCTTTAGTTTATTATAAAAACCCGACATTTCTTCTTCTTTAAGAAACGTATTATTTTCTTTATTATTTAAGAATACACATTATACTTAAATAACAATTATAACAAAGAACTATAGAGAACATATATATACACATTTCTTTTCTTATTTCATTTCTTTGTTATATTATTTTCTTTCCATAAACATCAAGCATAAATCCGACTTAGGGCATTAAGCCTTTATAATATTTTATTATTATATTAGTCGGGTAGTAAGCCTTAACTTTTCTCGGCTTATAATTCCCTAGATGTTCGAGCAGCACTTCTATGCGGCTTAGTCCTTCCAACACTCGCCTTGATTGCCACTTCACTTTGGCACGCAAATCGAGACACCAACTCTTCTCGGCACGCACTTCGAGGTGATCGTCGGATTGTAAAAACGGCACCACCTTATTGCTTGGAACGTCGTCGGGAAGTGGTACGGATATCGAGGTATGGCACGTTTATCGAGGAATCGGGGCACGGTTTTCGAAGTGGGTCGTTGGCACGAATTTCGAGGCTTAGAGAGATGTTTAGAGAGAGAGTTGTAAACTGATTTTGGTGTGGTTTATAAAGACCCCGGAACTGCTATTTATAGGCAAAATTTTGGATCCTATCGCGATACGCGATAGGCTTCTTGTAACCCATCGCGTAGCGCGATGTAGCTTCGCACAGTCACAACGTAGGTCTGCCACGTGTTGCTACGGGGCAGACGGTGTGCCACGTGTTAACACGTGGCGGATGATGTGCCACGTGTTGCCACGTGTCGGGACACGTGGCGGACGATGTGCCACGTGTGGACGCGTGGCAATCTTGTGCCAGAGGTGGCGATACGCGATGACGTAGGTTCAACTAGCGATCGCGTATCGCTGTTGACCCTTCCAGAAGGTTTGACCAAGCCCCTTCGCGATACGCGATGGCTTGTCCTTTGTCCCCATCGCGTAGAGCGATAGAACAGAAAATAGATTTTTCATTTTTAACCTTGGAGTTTGGATTTGGTAGAATTAGTCCCTTAACTTTGGAAAGTTGACATTTTTGGCCCCAAACATCCGTGATGTTACACGTAGGCTAAACACTTACGTAGATTCGAAACATGGAATACATCGTGTATCCCTTGCATTTCCTCGGGTAGTCGTAAACGGTATGCGACGGTACCAATTCGTTCGAGTACCTCGAAGGGTCCAGCAAATCGAGGACTTAGTTTGCCTTTCTTGCCGAAGAAGACTACGCCTTTCCATGGCGAGATTTTCAAAAGTACTTTGTCACCAACATTGAACTCTAACGGCTTACGACGGACATCGGCGTAACTCTTTTGGTGATCACGTGCCGTCTTAAGTCGTTCGCGGATTTGAATAACCTTGTCGGTGGTTTCTTGGACTATCTCTGGTCCAGATAATTGATTATCTCCGGTTTCAGACCAGCATACGGGCTTTCTACACTTTCGACCATACAACGCCTCGAATGATGCGGTTTGAATGCTCGTGTGATAACTATTGTTATACGAAAATTCCATTAGGTGTAAGTGGTCATCCCAACTTCCACTTAAGTCTATTACACAAGCGCGGAGCATGTCTTCCAACGTTTGGATTGTCCTTTCACTTTGCCCATCGGTTTGTGGATGATAGGCGGTGCTAAGGTTTAGCTTTGTGCCGAGTGCTTGTTGGAAGCTTTTCCAAAAGTGAGACGTAAAACGACTGTCTCTATCGGAGATTATAGATAGCGGTACTCCATGCAAAGCAACGATGTTGTTTACATATATATGCGCTAATCTATCCATTGAGTACGACTCATTAATAGGTATGAAATGTGCGAACTTAGTTAGACGATCCACAATCACCCATATTGCATTGTGTTGTCAAGTCGTTTTCGGGAGTTTGGTAATAAAATCCATAGTAATCAACTCCCACTTCCATACGGGAAGTTCGGGTTGCTGAAGCAATCCCGAAGGCTTTTGGTGTTCAGCCTTGACTTTTAAACAAGTGAGACATTTCGCAACATGCGAAGCGGCATCCTTCTTCATTCCATTCCACCAATAATTTGCTTTAAGATTTTGGTACATTTTGTCGCTTATGGGATGCATTGTATATTTGGACTTATGAGCTTCATTTAAGATTTTCTCACGCAATCCTCCAACTATTGGTACCCAAATTCTACTTCCGAGTCTAAGGATACCATCGTCACCTTTGACCAACGAGTCAATGGAGTCGTTACGTTTCTCATCGGAGATTTGATTTTCGTTGATCGCTTGAGTTTGTGCGGATTTGATTTGGTCAATAAGATCAATTTGAAGTTCTAGCCTTAACGCTCGGACTCTTTTTGGCTTTTCGTGCTCTTTACGACTTAAGGTATCGGCCACAACGTTGGCCTTACCTTCGTGATAGACAATTTCGCATTCATAGTCGTTTAGAGTTTCCATCCAGCGTCGTTGGCGCATATTAAGTTCTTTTTGATCAAAGATGTGTTTTAAACTCTTGTGATCGGTGTACACGATAAATCTTACTCCATAGAGATAGTTCCTCCATATCTTAAGTGCAAAGATTATGGCGCCTAACTCTAGATCGTGAGTTGTATAGTTCTTTTCGTGCACCTTGAGTTGACGAGAGGTGTAAGCGATAACTTTCTTGTGTTGCATCAATACACATCCCAAGCCAGAATGAGATGCGTCGCAAAAGACCATGAAGTCTTCAATACCTTCTGGCAAGGCCAGTATAGGAGCTTGGGTAAGCTTTTGTTTTAGTATATCGAATGCCTCTTGTTGCTTTGTCCCATTCATATTTAATGTTCTTGCGAGTTAAGGAGGTTAAGGGAACAGCGATTCGGAAAAGTTTTCGATGAATCTTTAGTAGTAGCCGGCCAATCCTAAGAAACTTCGAATCTCGGTAGGCGACTTTGGGATCTCCCACTTAGAGATAGCTTCAATCTTAGCGGGATCCACTTGAATTCTGTTAAAATTAATGACATGACCAAGAAATTGCACTCCGTGCAACAAGAACTCGCATTTCAAGAACTTGGCGTACAACTTCTCGGTTCTTAGAATTTCAAGCAACGTTCGAAGATGATTTTCATGATCGTCCGAATGGCATAACGGTGAACTCATAATGGCCATACCTCGTTCGAAAGGCGGTTATCGGAATGTCTTCGGATTGAACCTTAAGTTGGTGATAGCCGGAACGAAGATCGATTTTTGAAAAATAGCTAGCACCTTGGAGTTGATCGAATAGGTCATCGATACGCGGAAGTGGGTAATGATTCTTGATGGCAACTTTGTTGAGAGCATCCACATGGACCCCTCTTTCTTCTTGACGAATAATATTGGCACTCCCCATGGCGATGAACTTGGTCTTATGAAACCTTTCTCTAGAAGTTCGTCCAATTGCTTCTTTAGTTATTTCATCTCGGTTGGCGCGAGGTGATATGGAGCCTTGGCGATCGGAGTAGTTCCAGGAATAAGATCGATTCTAAACTCTACTTCACGATCGGGTGGAATGCCGGGGAGTTCATCGGGAAAGACATCAGCATACTCGGAAACAATGGGAACGTCTTGAAGTGCTTTAGGTTTTGATTTCTCGGTGACGTAGGTCATGAATGCTAAGCATCCTTGATTCAAACATTTGTTAGCCCTTATCATGGAGATTAGGCTAACTTGGCCAGCGTCTTTAACCCCTTTAATTCGTATGATACGTTTATCGGGGACTTGAAGTTCAACAGTCTTGGTATTGCAAAGGATACGTGCATGGTTGTCGGATAACCAATCCATACCCAATACAACATCAAAACCAGCAAGAGTCATAGGTAATAACTGAATACACAAAACATAACCTGCTAACAAGATTTTCCGTTTTCTAAAGCTTCGGAGATTTTAACAATGTCGCCATTAGCGGTTTCGACGCTTAGAGTTTTATTAAGTTTGATTAAAGGTTTGTTTAATAGACTAAAAAATATATAATCTATAAAAATTAAATTGGCTCCTGAATCAAATAAGACTCTAGCATAGGCGTTGTTAATAAGGAACATACCGGTAATAGTTTCCGGTGTATCGGCCGCTTTCTTGGTATCCAAGATGAAGACTCTTGCATTTCCCTTCTTGGGCTCGTTCTTTTGACCGCTACCACCCGCACCACCAGTTGCGGGTTTATTTTTGGGGCACTCAAAGCTAAGATGTCCCATTTCCTTGCAGTTGTAGCAAGTCATTTTCTTCTTCCAACAATCGGTCGTGGCGTGGCCGGGCTTGTGACACGATTCACAAAGTCGTGGAGTCATATGGTATCTACCCCTATGATATTTCTTGCAAATTTTTGCATTGTGGGATGCCGGGGTTAAAACCAAATCGTCTTTGATCGACTCCTTTACCCTTGAATCGGGTATTTCCTTCCTTCTTCGGGTCTTGAGTTGGTACGACCCTCTTGTCTTCCTCTTTATTGCAGATCATTCCGCCCATCAGATATCCATCCAACTCCATCGCGGAGTCAGCGGTTTGTGGCAAGTGTGACCTTACCATATCATGGATCTCACGTGGTAGTCCCCAAATGTAACGAGTGACTTTGCTGGATTCGAGGGTCACCAGCTGGGGCACCAGGCGACAGTACTCGTGAAATTTCGTGTTTATACTCACGAAGGTTTGTTCTGACAACCTTGTGAGCTAAGAACTTGGTTTTAATCTGATCTGTCTCATGCATCGGACAGAACTTTGACATTAACAACTCCTTGAACTCGCTCCAAGACAAACTATACATTACTTCCCTTCCTCTACTCATTATTAACGTGTTCCACCATTCTAGCACTTTGCCTTTGAACATTAAGGCGGAGTATTGGATCTTTTCTTCATTCGTACACTTACTTGTAATCACAATCGTCTCCATCTCTTCAAGCCACCTTACGGTATTGATGGCTCCCTTGTCACCGTGAAACTCTTTCGGTCCATAACACTTAAAAGTCATTGAATGAACAACCACTGATTTTAAGTTTTTTAAATTCTTGTCTCATGCCTCCGTCGGCATTTGATTCGTGCATGCTTTCGTCCATACGTGAGGGTCTAGATCGAGGTTTAGAAACAGACTTTCGAAAAGGATTTTAAGAGTGAAAATGTTTTTTTTGGGATCTATTTTCAGATTCTTCTCTAACAGCTTTTCTAATCATTTGTTGTATTTGATTCATGTATTTTTCGGGAAACGGTTCCTCTTGTGCTTTCTCGGGATCTTTCCCATTTGCTTCACATCTCTCAGCTTCCTTTCGGGAAACCTCTCGATTATCACTTTGTCTCGATATTCTTTTTAATCTTTTTATCTTTTATATCTTTTAATCTGAAATTTTTAACATGTTTTTCTTTATTAAACATTTACATTTTATTTTTCACATATATATCACAAATTGATATATATATCGTTACAACATTCTTATATATCGTTCAAGCGATATATAAGTTCCTATCCTTAACACATCATATGTTACATATTACACATACAAACTATATTACACATAAACTTCATCTCATGATATGCCGTCCACTCCTTCTTAACCCTTCATATACTTCTTAACAACCTTTGTTAACTTATTGCATTTACGGAGAAGCGTTTCTCCCATCTTCTTCTTCTTTTTCCCATCAACTGCAATCTTTTTTCTCAAATCATCGGTCTCGTGTAAAACTCGATCCAGGTGTTCCTCTTGTGACTGGGGAATGTCATTGGGATAACCGTAACGAGGTGGTGGATCACGGTATCCCATCATCACCACGTCAAAATGATTTCTCGGATCTGGATACGGGGAAGCAGTCACATCGGATTGGTAGTTGAATAAAGTGTTAGCAGCCTCATTCTGCTCTCGGATTTCTTTTGCTTGTTCTTCAACTGAGGGGATCTCACCAGTGTACGGTGGAAAGCTTGACGATGCTTTACCCTTGAGCTCTTGCATAAATTGCATGTAAGGGTCAACAGAACCATAACTTGGGGTTTGTTGGGAGTATAGTTCTTCCACCGGTGACATTTCTTCATTTGGGTTGTCGGGAAATTCCTCTTCTTCGGGATCAGTTTCCTCCTCAGGTTCTTCCTCCGATTCCTCCTCTGGTTCCTCTTCCGATTCCTCCTCCGGTTCCTTTTCAAATTCTTCTTTGGTCATTGCGGACATATGGATCTTTTCATATGGCATAGTCACCCTCATCTTGGGCTTATGAGATGGCCCTTCTTTGTTGATGTGGGAATTGGCAGAATCCATTGTTGAAGTGCCGTTATGCCACCTTCGTTAGTCGGAGTGGCATTTCATCCATTCGGAAGAAGGAGATTTTGGTTCCTCCTTAATTGGTAAGTTTGAGAGGAAGGCATACACCGGATGCGGATTTGGCGGTAGCTGTGTTGAATATGGAGGAATCTCCATGGGTTGATAAGTCGGAATCTCGGAAGGATAATACGCCGGTACCTCGGATGGTTGGTACATTGGCAGACTTGTCGGATGATAACTTGAGTGCCTCGGCGGTTGGTATACTTCGTGTGGGGAGTTATCCAAATGATGGATAGGACTTGGTTCAATGTTGGGTTGTTGGCTAGGTTCTTCGTTGGAATTGAAAAATGACTCGAAATAATCTTTGCTCATGATGTCTTTTGGGAACTTATAGTACTTTCTTGCTCTTCATGCTTCATTATCATAATACTTCATTAATTCTTCGTACGACATCTTTATGGGTGGTTTAGAATGTAGAGAGGGAAAGAAAGGGTTACCAACCAATCTTATCCCTATTCAAATAAACAAGTAATTATTTCCTATGCTTGGATCGAAGCTTGGGTATTGTTTTATGATACCCAATTCGCTAAGATCGATGGCTCTGATACCAACCTGTCACACCCCCAATATAGGCCTAGGAGTATGAACCATAGTTGGTACCATATTTGTAATAAATCAGAGTAGCGGGTTAATGCGGAAGACTTTATAAAAACATAAGGATCATATTTATAAATATTTACAATACAAAAGATGAGACGAAAGTATCGCTTAGTTTTACTTGTTTTATAAGTTTTACAAAACCACCATGTTTTAATATTTACACAAAATTATCCGAGCCATCGGATTCTTGAGCTTCTTCGTCTTTCAAGCTCTAGTCTTGGTTACATGCAAAATGTTATTAAAATACGTCAGCAACGAATGCTGGTGAATATGCTGACGCTAAAAATATTTCCTTTACTTAATTACCCCTCGAGACCACGTAAGCCTCGGCCCATCTTGGCTTAGGAATAATCAAGTTAAACAATCATCATAAACTCGAGTCTCTACACTAGGTCACCTCAGCAAGACACCGCAACGTCTCGACATAACTTAGGTACCATAAATATAGACAAGGTCATTCTCACTTGAACATACTCTGGTTCGGCCCATCGTGGCTGGAGGTCGTGACCAGGCGTGGTGCGATATGCCCACCGCATACCACATATGTAAGGATCCAGACAAACGTATACCACAGCCTGGGGCTAGGCTTACACTCTTATTTACAATGTTTTTAGAGACACGTAGCCTCATGTAAAGTTTTACACATAACACGTTTGATTGTTTGAAAACAAGTTTGTAAAAGTGGGGCGTATTCACCTTTTGATAGGGATCGGTTTCCAATACCGTCCGTGAGTTCTCTTCTTGCTATCTCACACCTATAGTACGAGTATAACTTTAGTTAGTTGGATGCACGATCCGGCTTAAGACCTTTAGTCTTATTTATCTCGATGAACCTTTATTTCATAATCTCTTTTTACTTTAAAACCTTTAGTTTAATAGTAATTTATAAACCTTTAGTTTATAAAACCCGACGTTTCTTCTTCTTTAAGAAACATATTATTTTCTTTATTATTTAAGTATACTCATTATACTTAAATAATATATTTTATAACAAAGAATATTCGTATACATATATATACTCATATATATATTTATTTTTCTTTGTTATTTATTTCTTTGTTTATCGAGAATAACATCGACTTGGGTATTAAGCCTTTATAATATTTTATTATTATTTTGGTCGGGCACCATGCCTACCTTGCTTGGCTTAGAAATACCCTAGACACATGGACAGCACTTTGACGCCGCTCAATCAACCCTTCTTTCCTTCAAACTCTTCCTCCTCACTTGGCACGCTTTTCAAGACACCTTTACTTCTCGGCATGCACTTCAAGGTAATCGTCAGGATGTCGGGACAGCACCTTCTTTGGAATATCGTCGGGATGCTGCATGAATATCGAAATACTAGGCACGGAAAACGAGGTTTCGGGATACGTTTATCGAGACGGATTGATGGCACGCTTTACAAGGTTTAGAGAGAGAGTAGTGAGAGAGTATTGTATGTGTTTTGGTGTGAGTTTGGAAAGAGCCCGTAGCCCTCCTATTTATAGCCAACTCCGGACCCTATCGTGATACGCGATGGGTCACTTGGCAAGCCTATCGCGTGGCGCGATATATGCTTGCTGAGTCACTATGTAGACCTGCCACGTGTGACACGTGGCAGGCGCCGAGTCCACGTGGAGACACATGGCGAACGTGCTGCCACGTGGTGACACGTGGCGGCAGGCGTTGCCACAGTGTGCCGCGTGGCACACGTGTCACGATGTGTCAGTCACTCCATCGCGACTCTCTTGATCCATCGCGTAGCGCGATGGGTCAAGAAGACAAAGTTTTCATTTAAGCCCCTGGAGTTTGGAAATTGGCATAATTGGTCCCTTGACTTTGAAAATTTGACATTTTTTGCCCGAAATTTACGTGATGTTACACAGCCCCACAGTTCATGTAGGCTCCATCTATGGGGAAGTCGTTTAGCTCAGCTTCCACAATGACTGGAGTTGTGACCTTGTTGTGAGGGTTGGTTGGAGGGAAACATATGCTATGTTGGTTCCAGGCAAGTGTCTGTTGCCTTTTGTTACAAACTTAAAACATCTTTACCCCCAAACACTTTCTTTCCACCTCCTTTACTATTTTTTGGGTCTTTAAGCAGGTGAGCTAGCTCACCGCTCTGAACAACATCTTCAATATGCTCATTTAGCTGGAAGTAGTCATTAGTGTGTTGGCCAATATTGTTGTGAAAAGCATAAAATCTGTCGATGTCACATTTATTTGCTAACTTAGATAGTGGGCGAGGAGGACTGAAATTATGCTTGACTTCTTCAGTTTCTAGTATCTCTTGTAGAGTTTTGGTCAGCATAGAGAAGATCAGTTATCTTTCTCCTGAGACCTTTGTAGTCGGGAAAGATGGCTCTTGTCGTCTGACCTTTTATGCTCATGGTGCTTTTGTGGATGCTTCTCGACAAAGGGTTGGAACCGAGGCTTCTTTACTTCTGAGGGATGGTTTCTCCATTTCACATGGTCACGTTTCCTCGTTTCTTGGTTGTCCAAGGCTTCTTCCCCTCTTAAATAAGCTTCGGTTCTCTCGAAGGCTTCTTTCATAGTATGGGGAATGCTTTCATGAAACCTTCTCACGAGATTCTTTGCCTTGATGGCGTTCATGTACCCCAACACATGCATTTTTTTCTGAGGCACCACTATAGTTCAAGCATTCTTTTTTATACATTTCCATGAAAATTTTGAGGTCTTCACGTTCTTTTTACCAGATTTGGTGTAGGACGGCAACATCCTTGGTACACCTTCTTTGATAAGTAAAGTTGGTTAAGAAGCTTTGTTGAAGGTCGTCAAAGGAAGCTATGCTTCTTGATGGAAGGGAATTGAACCACAGCCTAGCAGGTCCTATCAAGGTCTGCATAAACTTGTGACAACACTCGGCGTTGTTCCATCTTTCTATGGTAGCTGCTCCCATGAAGATCTGAAGACGATCTTCGGGATCCTCCGTTCCATCGTAAGTCTCTATATTAGTCGGCATCTTGATCTTTGTTAAGAATACAAAGTTTGCTATCGGTTCGGACAAGTATGACAAGGTTGATGACTTGTAAGGTTGGTAAGGTTCCAAGTGTACCAAGTCACTTGTGTTAGTAGTGATGATACTTGGAACCTGGGTTACTACCGGATGGCTCATGGCTGGGAAACCTTGAGAAGTTTGCCCTTGTAAGCTTCCCGACCACGGTTGGCCATATTGAGACATCATCAAGGCGGCCATATGAGGGTACGTCATAGCGGAAAACATGAGGCCTAGTTGTAGGTAAGCTTGGGGCATGGAGCATGTAGCTTCCACCATTGGTGCGGTCACCATGCTTCTAGCAAGAGATAGTAACATCAGCGCTTCTTATAAGGAGGTACTTGCTGAGGAAGGCACCACAAGGGGTGGGCTTTGGAAAAGTTGTTCCATTGTGTATTCTCCTGTTTTGTTAGGGGTTATAGGTGAAGATGTGAGGCTCGCCATTTTTCAAGGAGAGCTTGTATTCTCATATTCTCCTATCTTTGAGTTGTTGAGCCCCTGAGTATTTCTTCTCCTCATCAAAAGTGTGCTCGTGCTTGAGGGACCAAGCATCGGGGAGAGTGTGATCTCAGGTTTCTTATTACAATATAACCTTACTCTAACCCCCTTAGCTCGCTCCTCCTGAGCATAATTGTTCATCAACGCCTTGAGCTGAAGGAAGTTCCGTTTAAAACCCTCGGACGTCATATGTATTCTCTCCATCAAAAGTATAAAATCACTCCTTGGAGAGAATGTTCCGCTTCTAGACAAGGGTGGTGTTTGGAACTCAAAATATTGTGATTTCGGCGAACTACAGCCCATATTTTCCTATGGAGAGGAATTATTTCCGGCCGATCATCGTTCACAGGAATACTTTGATTAGGATTACTATTTTCAGCCATAATAGAACAATACTTGAGAACAATTGAGCTAAACCTACCGGAATCATTGTTCTAAGTAGCGGTAGCCCCACGGTGGGCACCACGTGTTGCTACAACGGGATAGCCAACAATAGTTATATGGCGATTCAAGAGTATTTTTCTAACTAGAGGTTCCTAACCTGCTAAGAATCAAAGGAAATACGACTGGTTAGTCTCACCGTAGGATGAGGTCTCCTATGATCAACCTCTGGCGTGAGAATCAATTATATGATACAAAGATTAATATGAGTAATGTGTATGAAGAGAGTAGAGAGAAAATAGATTGAATGAGAATGAAAATGCATTTGGTGAAATTTTCTATTTATAGGCAGTCGGAAGCTTCTCTTCTCTAGGGAAGCTTAAGCATCTTAAGGGGAAAAAGTCAGCTATTCTTTCATCTTATGTAGACTGGGTGTATGCCATTTTCGTGTAACCTTTCTTCAGTTTTTATTTGTCTTGTTCATACTTTTTCTGTATGGTAGACACTAGCTATTCGTCATCCATGACTTTTTATGACATTACTGTAGCCAGTGTTTTAAAACCCGGACCAGCCGGTCTGACTGGTTCGACCGGGACCTACTAGGAAATTCGGTCCGATTCGCTTATTATAACCGTTTTCTAATAATCCGGCCGGGTTTGGTGGCTCACGATCCACCCGGAACCGGTGAACCGCCGGTCTAACCAGTAAATACCTCTTTTAACTAAATAAAAAAGGTTGCTGCTGCAGGGATTCGAACCACGGCACGCAGATGATTTAACAGCCCACTCATTTCCCCACTTGCCACCCAGGCAACTCATATTTGTGTTCATTTGAGTGTAACATATATCTTATATAGTGAAACAAACATTGTAAATGGAAATTAAGCAAATAAAAGTTAGTGATTATATATATATATACATAGGAATATATTTCTATTTATTTATATATTTATTGTGTCATCCGGATCAATATTCGGTCCAACCGTTCGGGCCGGTCCGACCTTTGACCTGTAGCAAGAGCTTTCTGATCAACTTAGGATCTTGTTGGACAAGTGTCGGGCTTCCTCATCTGGCAGCTTATACTTGCTACTCTTTTATTCCTAAGCTTCCCTAGCTTGGGAACTTATGTTTGCTGCTCCTTTATTCTTAAGCTTCTCTAGCTTGTGAGTGGGTAAGAGTACCAACGTTATCATATACTCACGTGTTTTATCTTTTCATCATGTACTATCAATAAAACGTACATTGTTGATGAAGTTCACTTCATACGCAAATCTACATTGTGTTTGCTCATAATTTTTTGGTTTCTAACACTATTTGATTCATGATGAAGTTGAACCAAAATGTGAACTTGCTTTTTACCTCGTCTAAACACTTCAAAACATATAGATCAATATGGATTGGTGGGATATTACTGATGACGGTGATTCGGAGCTCTATACGATCAAAAAAGCATTCATGTGTTTTCTTTTTGTTTTTACTTTGTGCAATGTTAGTCAACTTACCAACAAGTCAGAGCATGGTCCAATTTGTTGCTTGATTAAAAATGGTTTGAGTCTTATTACCTTCTTTAGTGACATTAAATTTGCAATACGTACCTACGTTCACATACTCTCCTTTACCACTACATTGTACCTAAAATGAGTTATTAGCCAACTGAATATCTCATTTTTGGTTTATAAAATAAAATATTACGAAGGATAAACTGGTTAGTAAAGATCTATTATTCTATTAGTATTTGCAAAATAATAAATACTTTAAATGTTGTTTATTTTGGGGTTCAAAAGGGGAGTTCCTATAAGTGTAATGATATTAGAGAACGATTTATAAACATTAAGGGATTAAATTCTTTGGGACGGAATTCTAGGGATCATATGTGTCAACGTGTAAAACTTATTAGGCTGGCTGATTTTGGAGAGTGCAATGTCGAGAACCATTTCGTTTTGTCTCAAATCTTTCTAAATATGCGTGGTCTTGAGTGAAATCAATAGGAGAAAAAGGAAATCAATTACGTAGAGGTTAAAATAAAGCACAATGAAGATAACAAGAGATTGAGGCGTATATATCCATCATCAATTAGTGAAGTAGAAAGGTTGGGAAGCAAATATATAACCTAAAACTCAAGTTTATGAGTAGTTCTCTGGTATTGCTACGAATGTGGATGGAAGTTGAAAAATGTTGTTCATTTTAGTTGTAGATGACAGGTCTATGAGTAGGATGTTATCAGAACTTCCTAAAGATGGTGAAATGTTGATGTATCCGATTGACCGATTGACTATTAATGTAGATTAGTGCATGTTCAGTTTTGTTAATTTTTCTTTGTAATTGTTTGGTTGTTTTGCTTGTTTCTTGTTTCTTTTTATTCTTGATGTCTCTTTGTTTGTATAGGCTCTTGTAACTTACAGGTTGCCCTTTTTCGGTTTTTATTATATCGGCCTTTCAAAAAAAATGTATGTTTGACATTATAAGTAAACTAGTGGGATTATTCCTTAATCTTGATTAAATGGGTGAATTTGGGTATGTTTGGGTTTGATATATCTTAATTAAGGTATAGTAATTGTTTATTAAAGCTAATGATTAATATCTCGGTAGAGGTAAATAATAATGGTGATAAGTAGGGGTGGCAATTTTGACCCAAACTATTTTAAATAGGTCAATTTCGGTTGTTTTAAAAATTATATGGGTTGGTCTGGGTCATAGATTTTAACTAAATGGGTCACATGAAATTCCACCATTTTATTTTCGGGTTAAAATTGGTCGACAAGTTTAAATAAATGGATCGATTTAAGTTAGTGTCTTGAGGAAAAGTGGCAGGTTCGGGTTGAAATGGGTTTTGATTGGAACGAGTTCGGTTTATGTTTTGGCTCGGATCAGGTTTCGGGACGACACGAGTTTTCGCACTGTACGGGTTGGATTTTGGTTTCTTTTGTTTCGTTTTGATCAATTTTTCAGGTTCGATCAATTCGGTTCAGTTTTTTTTTTTTCGTTTTCGTCAACTTTCGGTTTCGGTTAATTTCTCAGGTTTTTTTTTCAACGAGGACAACGGATGATTTTTTTTTTTTTTTGTTTCTTTTTTACTTTTTCCCTTTTTGATTTTTATTTTAAGTTATGATTTTTTTATAAATTTTTCGAGGGTTTTTTAAACCCCTCAAAAAAAATTCAAAAAAATTAATAAAAAAATCATAACTCAAAATTTAAATCAAAAACAAAATAAGTAAAAAAAAAACAAAAACGTTTCCTCCATTTTAATCATTCAACAAAGCAAAAAACGACTTGAAACCCATATTGACCCGTTTCGACCTTTACTCATTCTGACCTGGGCCCGTTTTGACACAAAACTGTTGACCCTAACCCGTTCTAACCCTAACCCGTTCTGACCCAAACCAAAACAACCATTTTTCAATTGACCCATTCCGACCCTAACCTGTTTCGACCCAACCCAACTCATTTGCCACCCCTTATCACTAGTAAGTAATACCTAAATTGGTGAAATTGGGAGATGTTCATGTTAATCAAGTTCATGCTATTATAAGTGGCCTAGACATGTCATATGTGTAACTATAAACAAAATTTGTGAAAATGACTTATATTGTTATATTGGGCGACTTTTGTTGAATTGATAACCGAATGGGTTACCATGTCAAAATAATAGTTTTGGGGAAAGGGGCATAAGTTCAACTATTGATGTTAATGTCAAAAGTCAAGTTGTAGTAACTTGTATAATATGCGTGGTGGGTTGTAGAGGTGAAAAAAAAACCCGAATCCGAAACCGGACCCGAAATAAATACCTGTAACCGGTTTTCTAATACCTGGGTTTTTAATATCCGAACCCGTACCCGACCCTACCCGTAGGGTACGGATAGGGTATGCATTTTGGCACTAAAACCCGAACCCAAACCGAACCCGATTTGTACCCGGTAATACTCGAAAACCCGATTTGTACCCGGTAATACCCGAAACCGAGGTTTTCCAATACCCGATGTATACCCGAAAAATACCCGAATAATACCCCTAAAAAGTGTAAACTTTTAAAAAATCCAATCTATACCAAAAAAAAATACCGGAAAAAAACCCGTAAATAGGGTTTTTTCAATACCCCGATAATAGGGTATTCAAATACCCGGTTTTAGAATACCCGGTTCTATACCCGACCCGAACCCGATGCATAGGGTATGGTTTTTAGAGACAATACCCTACCCGAACCCGACCCGATTACTACCAATACCCGGTCATACCCGAACCCGGTTCTATACCCGAACCCGGGTATTTAAAAAACCCGATTTGTGCACCTCTAATGGGTTGTATGAAAGACGAGCTAAATTGGTTAAATTGTTGTAAAATGATGATGAATGCCAAAGATTTGTTTTTAGCATACCAAATGTTGACTTTAATAGATCAATGAAAAGGGAAGGAAATACAAGCAACTGAAGGACAATCAAGCAAAGATGGTGTATCTATAAAAACCGCCGTGATAGTGTATACGTGCTCACTTTGTTGTTAAATATGAATTTGAATCAAATATATCGTGTTCATGTTTATGAGTTATAAAATTTATGATGTGGACTAGTTGTTTCTGTTACGCAAAAGAGTACCGTCTCGTTTTCAGACTAAGGGCTCACAATCACTATATGATCTAAAGGAGAAGCCTTTGAAACATAGGAATGTTCCACAACGAGTAGGTGGACACGCTCACACGAGTTTGATTCACATAAGAGCAATGTGAATTATGGGCCATAATGAGAATGTGAAGCAATGTTAAGTTTCAAAGATAAGTAATGTATTGGAAGTTAGCATGATGAAATTGCAAACTATTGCAAAAATATATGTTACATGTATCATGTATGTATGTTAGGTTGTCTGTCTACGGGTTTGAATTGTGGAACTGAAACCCGGCTTACCATATTGTCACACCTCAAATCCGTACTTGAAACTTTAGTTGCATCGTGTTTGTTCCTTTGGTAACTTACTATGATATATTTGGTCTTTTATTAAAAAAACAATAGTAATAGAAAAGAATATTAAATTTTTTAAAATTACAAAAAAATGTTGTTGGGCTAATTTAGTAATTATAAAAGTTAATATAATCCTTACGGTTAAGCTATACAATAATTAGCAAATTTAAACCCTAAACGATAATGGGTTTGACTTTTGATCTATTATTGGAGAGCCCTCTCAATGTGTGCTTTTTAATTGCGATGCGTTATTATTATACAATTATAATACTAACTCTTTTCAACTCCTTGATATTTCAATATTCATGCAATAAATGATTTAACATTTAAACCTTAAGATTTAGGGATGTTATTTGTTTCATAATATTAGGAATATGTTGTGGCAATATTTGTTTAAAACAAGTTTGAAGTATCACTGTTATCAACTTATCATGAGCGTCAAAATCAGCATGATATTACGTAAAAGAACACGTACTTTGGCATGTGAGTAGTTCTAAACAATGTTTAAAATAAATACAAAAATTACTGTTTAAAACTAAATAAATAAACGGGTATTATTTCATTAAATATTATGCCTTAATATAATAGATGACATAATAATTTTTCATAGATCTTAATAACGGCTTAATGAATTCAAAAGTGTTTCCATTGACCGTTTGATCTGTTCAATTATTAATATATAATGAGGGTACATTAATGAAGGTAGAAAGAACATGCATCTTTCCGAGAAGAAGATAATATTTTAATCGGATATATAAATTGTATTTATAAATCTCTTTTAAAAATTATTATTGTTGCCATTTATTATTGTGTTAATTATTAAAAATGATAAGGTGGTTGAATATATTCTAAACAGGGTTAGCGGTTAACATGTGCTCCAATAATGTGCATTCATAACTACCATTTATTTTTATTTTTTTCTTCTCCATAACCCCAAAGATTACCTCTAATATTAAAAAAGAAATATAGATATGTTTATTTAGTTGTAGAGAGGTAAACAAGTCGAGTATTGCGTAAACTTTGAGGATTGACTTGCTAAAATCATAAATTAAGTCATGTAACACGACCCGTGTTCAAATAGATTTCAGCTAGAGCTAGATGCTATATTTATAAAAGTAAAATAGTCACACCTCTCTTTCTCCTACTTTCTCCCTACCAAACTTGTCCGAAGCTCGTCTGCAGAGCCATATTCCACAACCAGACATCATGCCAACAACGCGGCATCTTTCGCCGCCTGCTTGTCCGTGACTTGTCACCTAATCCGAAAGGCCTCTACATGAGATGTTTTGGAGGCACTCTTAGTTTCAAATAATCAAACTTTAAAGTGATTAGGTTAACTCATGAAACTAGCAAAGCACTATAAATCTTTGTAGAAATAAAAAAAACACATGAATATAAATAGGCATGTACTTCTTGTATATATATTTATCAAATAAATATATTAGAGATTACTTAACAAATTTATTAGAGAATGATTAGGTTAAAGGACATAAATAAAGTAAATAATAAAAAAGCAAAAGCATATTGACAAAAATGGTTTTCCATAATCACACGTATGTCACATAATTAGATGTTTTGGCATTCTCTTAACCTGAATTAGCAGATCATGATCCTCTCTTTTAACATAACTTTATTGGATGTTATTAATCAATATATTTTTTTTTTAACTTTCAATCAACATAAAATATCAATTTATAAATTCTGACATTGAAAAAAAAAGAACAATTTTCACATTATAACTAAACCACAATTTAATAATTAGACTTTTGCAAATGAACTATTATGATATGAATTTTGTCTGCTTTACTATCGGCCAAAAAGTAATGAGAGAAACGATACAAGTGAATGGATAGAACAAACGTTGTTAATGCATAAGACTGAGGGGGTGTGGGGGCTTCAAAGGGGGCGCTAGAGCCCCCAGGCGCTAATACCACACCAACAGGGGCGCTAGAGGGGCGCTAGAGGGGCGCTTTGGATAGCCGTGAGCATGGTAGCGGGAGAAGAGAGAGAGGAGGGCACAATTTTTGAGGGTTTTTACCCGTTGTGGTGTTTGACCAGCCGAAAAAAACAAAAAAAAATATTTTCTATATAAACTATACTCCATTTCATCTATTTTTATACCAATTAAAAAAATATTGTTTAATTTTTAGTATGTTTTTTTTTGTAATTTGAATTTTAGATATTAATATGTTTTTTTATTAATGTGTGTTTTTTTTAATAATTTATGTGTTTTTTTAATAATATGTTGTTTGAATATATTTATAAAAAAAATTTTCGCTGGAGGCCCTCCACACCAGGGGCCAGGAGCTCCACCAGGGGCTCCAACACCTCCCTTATCCAGTTTCTCTCTCTGTCACACGTCATAATATTATTGGTTCTACTGGAGCCTTCACACCCCTTAGTCTAAAACCAAAAGTTGGTGAACCAAAAGGTAAAAATAATTAAAAGTGGTAGGCAGACTCAGAGCAGAGGAGGCTTAGAACTAGTAGTAGCTTCTTCTTTATAGAGGAGGAAGAGAAAGAGTATAGGAGTCTGAGCCTATACACGTGACTCCACTCTGTTTCTTTTGACTTTTTTCATTTTTTACTGTTTGACCTTTTACCAAATCTTTTCCATTATATATATTGTTTTGTTTGGTCAAATTTATAAATCACATGTATAGAACAATAATAATTGATAATCAATAGTTTATGTGCTTGAGTTCTTATTCATAAACGTATCACAACGAATCAAGATTAAGATGTGTCTTAATTTTAGCTAAAATAATTGAGATATCAATGTTTAAAATATAAATTTTTAAACATTTGGTTTTGATGGTTAAAAATTTGGTTTTAAACATGAACTAAGAGGAAAGGGGAAGACTCGTCTCTCACATTCGGGTGAATAATGTTAAAAATTATAAATTCGTTAGTTATATTTTGCTTTAGCTAGCACAAACTCACACGGACGCAAAGTGCGTTCGAATTTACTGAAAACATCAAATTTACCAGGTTTTGTTATGGTTCGTAACCTTTCCGTAACGAGTTTTCAACTATGGGTTATTGATAACTTGGTGGCCCATTAGTTAATTCAAACTACTGTCATTAAAGAAATTGCATACGTGACTGTGTTAACAAAAAATGGGGGACGTCAGTTACTCAAAAGAAATGGAGAGAAGACTCGTCTCGTCTCAAGACTCATATCTCTTACGGTTTAGAGAACTTCCACTCTCTTTTCCTTTCCACCATCGATCAAGAAAAGAAAAACTTTGATTTGTGAGTTCATATGTGCTTACTGATTAGGTTTTTGTATATTGTTAGGTAGACACGTTGTTCAAATAGAGACACGAAATATGTTGTACAGAAATCATTTCAAAAACACATCCACAACCAAATATGCATGAGAATGGTAGATGAAGGTTGGAATAATATATCAAAGCCATGTTGGACACAATCAACAGTTAACAATAAAGGTATCATAGATATACATACAAACGTATAACATGTTTTTTTAACGACTAATAATAGTCAGGCTTTTGTAAAACGAAGAGTAAATAATAATATTTGTAGAAGAATTGTAATTTTTGGTGTTATTGATATAAATATTAGTAAGTTGATGTGAGAGGGAGGTAGGCTAGGTGTAAGGTGTTGGGGTTTGAAAAAATTGGGAGGCACAAACACTGACTACCGCAGCGTTATCTTTCCTTCCTATTTTTATTCTTATCTAATCACACGTACCATCCACCAATTTCTTAATTTTTTTATTATTTTTTTCAATTAGTTACGTAACATATTAAAATACTTATGTTTATATATTCATACAGTCAACTTTGTAGAGAAACAAATTTCAATTATTCATCAACTTAATAAAGTATTATTTGTGTTCCAAAGAAGAAGAAAAAACGATCAAAAAGATAAAAAATAAAGTTAGGTATGTAATTTGAGGAATAATTAAATGTGGCATCTGTCGACAGGTAATTAATGTAAAGCTTAAATGGTCAAACGAGTATTTTTAGGTAAAACTCCAAGTAACTTACACTTCAACCTTTTATCCCCATCTAAAATAGAATTTCATGGTTAGGCAAAAAGGTATCTTTTTCGCCTCTTTCTTCGTGTTTGAAATTAGTTTTCTTTGAAAATAGGATAATCACTTGCTTCCTTCTTCTCTTTTACAAACCGACTATTAACTATCTACGGAAATAATTAAAGTTATGATACACTATTATTAACAAATATTGATACGTGTAAAACTTGAATATCACTTACCCGAACCTTTTTTTCACTAATAAAGTAAAAAATTGTTAAACTCAACATGTTTGGTTCTTTAGTTTTGGGCCAGGTTTTCGGATTGGTAAATCACAGTACATAATTGTCGCCTAGCGAGTAGGAACTGATAATTCAAGTAGAAGGTTTCTCAACCAATTCGTTTCAGCGACCATATCAGAAATTAGACGATATTCAGCCTCAGTACTTGATCTTGACATGGTGGCTTGGTGCATTGATGGCCATGAGACCATGTTAGTGCCAAAGAAGACACCCTATACACATGTATATCTTCATGACTCGGGACAACCTCCCATTTCTCATCGGAGTGAACAATAAGACAGGAGGACTTGAAGGGAGTTATGTATAACATGTGTAAAATGGTGTCCCGAATGTATCTAACTATCTAAGAACTTGCTTAAGAAATTGAAGATGGGTTTCCTTGGTGTCATGAAAAGGCAAATTTGTTGTACCGCATACAAAATGTCGGGACATGTGAACATAAGATATTGTAGGGGCCAATTAGGCTTTAATTTAGGGAAGCATCAGATACGAGTAGGCCGATGTTAACGCTAAGTTTCGATGAAGTGTCAATCAGCGTGGTGAATGGTTTGCAATTAGTCATGCTAGCATGTGCAAGAATGTCCTCTACATATGTTTCATGGGATAGGTATAAGCCTCCATTTTGATCAAGAAGTGATTAAGTTTACCGAGGTCAGACATAGCAAATTCCTTAGATAGGGAGTTGATGACACTATATAATAGAGTCGATTGTGAAGCAATTAAGATCATGTCATTTATGTATAGCAAGATGTAAGCCATTTGAATGCCTTTCTTATAGATGAGCAAGGGGAGTCCGATACCATACTTTTAAACATATATTTGATCATGTATGTGGGAAAGCATTGAAACCATGCACGGGGAGCCTATTGTTTCCTCGTGAACCATAACGATTGGATTCATTACAGTTGTTGGTTGGTTGACGATGAGCATGGGTGTGAGCGATGTCATCATGAACAGCCATCTCAACAACCTGAGAATTGGTTTCTCCAGCGATTTGGCGATCTAGTTCAGATTGAAGTGTGTCAATTGTCGTGTCCCGCAATGGTAACGTCTAATTGATATAAGCCCCGACCAGATCATACTCCCATTGAAAACCCAAGAACTAGTTGGAGGACAAGCCCTCGTTTGTTCCTCGGGTAATCAAGATCATTTCATTGGCCATCAAGTTCCTTTAATCATTAACAATATTTCGATACGGAGGGCATTTTATGATGTTTCATACTTACAAATTATTAATCTAGGGCAACGACCCTTGAGCTTTAATTTTTGGAGATTTCCATGGAATAACTAGTTACCGCTAAAGGTAAACCATTTTGTATGGAGATCGGAGATAGGTAGGATTCCAACAAAAAAAAGACTTAATATTAAGGTTGCTTATTGTGGTGGGGCTTTAAACATTTAGTTTAAGCGCCACGTTACCAATTACCACGTTAAAGCCCCACCATTTTCTTGTGGAAGCATTTGGGCCCCATAATTTCCTTGTCAAAGCACCGCTACCGTTTCCTTGTTTATCACCTGGGCCTGAACGTCAGACACTGTGTTAAAGCCCCGTTATCACACACATCACATTTGTTGTTCCTGTTGAAGCCCCACAACAAGTAGCCTAATATGTATTCCTATACCAAACGACACTTGTCCAAACTGTGGTATATCGTTGGATAAGACGTACCATGTCTTGATTTAGTGTCTTGGATAAATTGGTTTGGTGACAAATATGTGTTTGAACAAAAATCTTGGTATCTTCAAGTTTTCAATCGGGTCGAGAGATGCTAAACTTAGGGGCCAAAAAGGAGAATTAAAGACAAGAAAAAGGTCATATCTTGACAACATGCTCGAGACTTTGGAAGTGCAGGAATGCTGACGTTAAGAAAAAGAAAGGTTATATCAAAAAGGAGATAGCTTAAGCCTTTTCCTTTTTATCAGTGACTCTCTTTGTTATTTAATCAATGAATACTGACGTTAAGAAAATAAAAGGTTATATCAAATGAGTCACTCATGAGTTAATCTTGTGTTATTAATTAGACTAGTGTTATGGTTCCCCTTTTATATACATGAGGTTCTTGATTTAAAGCCTTAGAAATATAAGATACCGGTAAAATTTTGTTGTTAATAATAATAAAAAAATGTTAATATTAAAATGAATCATATGACATTTGGTTGGCACTCCTTGTTCTAAAATAAGTGGAGTAATGAATGAACAATAATTACATCCTGGGATTGTACATACATCTTTTAATAATTGCTGTTTATTCATTAACTTTAATCAATGAAAAAAAAATTGTTTTGTATTAGAGGTACAAAACATCTAAAGGTAAATAAATGCTTACAATGTTTAAACTTAAGTTTTATGTAAGAAAAAAAAAGTTATAATAGCATAACAATATAATGTTGTGATCTTAAGTTCTTATTTAAAATTCATTACAAGTGGAATAATGGCAGGAGACTTGGGTTTTCAGTAGAGACCCAAGTTTGATATCAACTTATGATTATGACAATGATTAATTTGAGCTAAACCTTGTGTAAGGTTTTCAGTTCGAATTTTGAGCACACTCGGGTTTTCGTCTCACCATGTGTTACGCTAGAGAGTTATACGTTTGTGACGGCACAATGACTGTCAAGTGACATTCAACAGTATGGCTCCCTGGGGAACGCCGACGTCAAACTCTGAAGCCAACATGGGTCCGGTTGAGACAACATAGTATGGTCGTGGTGGGACAACGAGACACTTTAAATGTAAAGAATGCAATAGCCTAAACACAAGAAAGTTGTGTTAAAAAAATAAGTTTTTGTTAAAATATAATCAAACAAATTTTGTAATAGAAATTTATAAATGCTAAGGTATTCGGGATGCTCCAAGAAGTACTAAAATAAACCAAAATATCCAATGAATGGTCCAAAGACATCTCATAGCACCCGAATGCACTTTTCCACACAACAATCGTCCATCCAACGCAAATAATTAGGCCATACGTAATGGGCGACAAACTTGGGTGATGAGGGGCGATAAGGGAGTGGAACACCCCCCCCCCCCCCCCCAGTTACAAATGGGTGAAATGTGGGTGGGGGCGAAGTGTTTTTGTCGCCCTTCATCACTTGTGTTATATTATAATAATAGTGTGTTTGCGTGATACACACACACACATATATATATTATATAAGGGGCTATAACATCATTACACCCCTAAAACAAAAACTCATTCCTTATTGACTGGACGTCACATGTTACAAGTTGCCCCATTTGTAGCTCTCCACTACACATAGCCTTATCAGATAAAACAATCCAAAGTATTTCTTGATTATCCTACCCGAGCCATTTACGCCCGGTGTACCCGAACAAGCCGATGAACCCAAAACACTTTGTTCGGATACCCTTATTTATTAATTTGAAACCTTTTATTTATATTTTTAAAGTTCTTTCAATAACTATAAGTCATTTTTCATATTTTAATAATGACACTTGCCAAAATCATTGAAATAATTCATAAGAATAAAGTTAGTTTATGAACTTTATTATTAAGAAATAACTATACACCATTCTATTATATAAACGACATGTTAGTTTATGATACGATGAAGCATGTTATGTACTTGTACTGAAGTATCCTGGGCTTTTGTTTTTTTAGGTACAATGTTTGCTTTAAATAATCATCCAACTTCTATAAATTCGTTTCTTTTTTGTTTCAACCTTTGTAAAGTGTAAACATCAAAGTATATTTTTTTCAATAATTTTTTCTTTCAGAACAGCAACAAATTATGTTAGACAATAAAAGGATCTTCAACAGGAAGCTTTTAATAAATGTTAGCATATATTTAATAGGTAATACGTGTTACAAAACACTACACAAAAAGAAACAATAAATTAGACGGAGAATTTATAAATTCATATCCTTAGTAGGATAGGAGCAACATATTATTAAAAATTTACAAGAAAGAAAACAGAGCTAATAGTATCTTTGTCAAATTTTTGAATAACTTTGTCAACTCCAATAGGATCATTACCATTTATAGTGATGTTGTCAACATAAACCAGAATGTATATACGAGTGTCCTCAAATTTGTAGGTATACTAGGCACGTTCGGTCTTGGAACAAGTAAAGCCTAGTATTTAAAGGACTTGTGGCAGAAGATGAAATCATGTCTGTGGAGCCTATTTGAGGTCGTATAAGGACTTATGTGGCAAACAAACATGATCCCGATTATTAGCTACAAAACTTGGTGGCTACTTGAGGTAGACTTTGTCTGTAAAGTCACCATGTAGGAAAGCATTCTGAACATCTAACTGACGAAGAGCCCATTGCTTTGTAACAACGAGAGACATGATTACCTTGACAATAGTAGATTTGACAACATGACAACATGTCTCATTAAAATCAACGCCACATTATCGAAAGCTCTATGCAAATGAGTAATGAAACCATGTTGAACTTTCTTTAACCTACAAACCTACTTGCTATCAATAAAATTATTGTGTAGAACAGGATCAACTAAATACCAAGTGTCACTTTTAACAAGTTCTTTAAATTCAATCGCATGGTTTGATGCCACTATGGATGTTGACTTACAATGGTCACGTATGGGGCCTCAGAAGGTAGTGCAGGGAATGTGGTAGTATGATTCGCGAAGGACAATAATAACACGAGTTGTAGTATTTTGGCAATGACCGGAAGGATGTCTGTGATGCGATGGATTATTTGATTGAGGTAAAGTTGTGTGAGAAATATATAATTGAGGAAGGAGGACTGTTTAGTATGGGACTGATGAAGGCGTTGGTGGTTGGGAGGTTTGAGTGTTGGAAGTTGATGAGGGAGGTGTGCTTAGGGTTGAGCAAGATAAGGGTCGAACCCTTGAAACCCGATTACCTGACTCGCAAAACCCTTATTTAGACCCGGATATATAATATGAGTTGGGTTAAGGGTATTTAAATTTCACATTTAAGGGTAAAAGGGTTTCTAGGGTCTGACCCTTTTTCAAACCCTTGACCCATTTACTAGTTTCTAGATAGATATACATCATATTCACGATTAATCTAAAATTTAAGAGAGATTTGTATTTCATATATGCTTCATCCGAAATTTCCCAACTACTAATAAAAATAACAATAAATGGCCATACTACTGTCTGCAAACATATATGTGGAAATCACTGAATTGTTCTCTACATGTAATTTGTGAATGTGAGCACCTGTTACAACGGCATCACCTGTTACAACGGCAACAAAATCTCATCAGTTCTCTCTGAAAAACTTCACCATGGTTTCTGGTGTTCGAAACAGCGATCAAGTTCTAGAGGATATTGAGCGTGAGGATGTTAATGAGTGACAGCAGTTTCTGAGGGTGCCGCGTGATTCTACGCGCACCACCAGTAACCATCCCTTCATCACAACTCCTCATAGCCAGACTGAAACTTCTCCAGACGATCTCACGTTCCAAAATTTGACCGGCGCGAAACAAAAAGGACCAATGGGTCCAGAAGATGAAACAAATGACCCTAAAGAATGGCTCATAAACGAACAACGGCGTTTAATGGACAAATACAATGAGCTGGTCAAACACAAAAAGTTAGCCGACCTAACACAAAGGCTCGCGTTTGATAAGCAAACCATTCAAGGAACAACAAAAAGGGCGCGCGCGCCGGAAGACGGTCACTCTGTTCACACTGAACACGCTGATTTTTGTGATGAAGAAGTGCACAGCATGAGGAAGACGCGAGATACTCATGCAGGAGGCTCACAGCTCCGCGCGCACATGAACATGACGCCTGGAGCCAAAGCCGATCTGGATCTGTACACACCGTACAACCCACCAGCGAGAGGGCAAGTGGACGTAACCACACCGTACAGGCCAGCCATCTTGGTGAAGCATTCAAAATTCACAGAGCGCATCGCGAAGGCTCCCATTCAACACAAAACCAAGATGCCAAGTGGGTTGGGCAAGTACGATGGCACAACAGATCCAGACGATTTCTTACAAGGTTTTTATAACACTGGAAACCTAGAAAGCTGGACGATGCCAACATGGTGTCACATGTTTGCTCGCTGCCTCACGGGCGCGGCGCGTGTCTGGTTCGAAAGCTTGCCGACTGGGCAAATCGATGGGTTCGAAGAGCTATTGGAGAAGTTCCAAGCTCACTTCGTACAGCAGCGCAGACACACGCGCGACGCTGATGACATCATGCACTGCTTGCGCAGGAATGATGAAACGATTGAAGACTACATAACTCGTTTCAATCAGGAATCTCTTGCAATTGGAGGTATCACTGAGCAACTCTTGCGCGTGGCCTTTATACAAGGTGCGCGCAGTGATCAACTCCGCAGAGCTCTCGTGAGCAGAGATGGCATGCCAACCACTTGGGCCAAGCTAATGGAAGCATCGCGAGTCTTCGCGCGAAATGAAAAACAAATTGCCCAAGATAGAGCAAGAGAAAGAGGGCACCAAGCAGAAGCACCGCGCAACAGCGAAAGGAGGGGCAAACAAAACTCTGCATGGTCCAGGTTGCAACAAACCAGTTTTTCTCCCGCAGAAAAGCAGGCGCAACCAAGCTCACCCCAGCCCCAAAAAGACAGTCGTAATCGCGGAGAGGGTGACAAGAGGGAGGGGGCAGAGAGCCTAACAGACCTCTACCAAGAATATGGACTCCCCTCACTAAAACGCCTTCACAAGTGTTAAGCACAAAGAATGTCCAGTTTAAAAGCCCCAAGCCACTACACTATAAGGGACCACCAAACAGTGGCAAGTATTGTGAGTTTCACAAGTCCACAGGGCACAACACCGATGCATGCCACCATTTGAAGGATGCGATTGAAAGAGATGTGAAATCAGGCAAGTTGGCTCACCTGGTGAAAAACCCAAGACCAGAGAATGAACAACCAGATGGAGCCTCAGCCAGCAAAAAGTTCAAAAGAATCTGTGTAGCCGAGGTAGGAAGGCAAGGGCAAAGATCGAGAAAGAGAAGCGCGCAAGTCCAAGGAGATTGGCGCGAGCAACAAGTAATCTTCCCAAGAATCAGGGGAGGCCCTTCTATCAGCAGTCCTCTAGTCATCACTACACACATTGCTCATTATGAAGTGTCAAAAGTCCTGGTGGACACTGGCAGTGAATCAGACATCATGTATGAGCAATGTTTCAGGAAGTTGGATCCAGCAGACCAAGCAAGGCTCGAAATTGTGAATGCACCAATCTCGGGTGTTTCAAATGAAATCATTCACCCCTTAGGTCAGATACAATTTGAACTAACTATGGGGGATGAGAAACACAAGCGAGCTGAAATTGTCAACTTCTTGGTCTTGCCCACCACTTCATGCCACAATATGATCTTGGGTAGAGGAACGATTGCCCAATTCAACGCCATACCGTCGCCAGCGCACGGCGCGTTGGGGTTCCCAACACCAACAGGTGTAACATTTGTATACCGAGATCATTTGTGCGCAGTGACAAGTATTCCGCGGGAAGGGAGAATGAAACTTCCAATGGCAAACAACGCGCCAGAGGAATGGATTCTCAACCCAAAATTCCCAGAGCAAACAATCACAATTGGAGCTACGATATCAGACGACACAAGGTTGAGAATGAAAAGATTGCTCACAACGTATATGTCGGTCTTCGCGTGGCAACATTCTGATATGACTGGGGTTCCGCGAGACCTGGCGCAACATTCTCTCAACACGTTCAAGTCCGTAGAGCCAATTGCTCAGAAGAAGAGAATCATGGGGGGTGAGAAGGCAAAGGCCATGAATGAGCAAGTAGAGGATCTACTGCGCGCAAACATCATCCGCCCAATACGATACCAGACATGGGTAGCCAATCCTGTGATGGTAAAGAAGAGCAACGGGTCATGGAGGATGTGCATTGACTTCAAAGACCTCAACAAAGCATGTCCAAAAGATTGTTACCCCCTCCCAAACATTGACGCGAAGGTGGACTCCGTGGCGCCATTTAAGCTCAAATGTTTTCTGGATGCCTATAAGGCTATCACCAAATTCAAATGGCACCACAAGACGAGGACAGGACTGCCTTCAGAACCGACAAGGGTGTTTTTTGTTACACAAAAATGCCATTTGGTTTGAAGAATGCGGGAGCCACCTACCAAAGACTCATGGACGCGGTTTTCAACGAGCAAATTGGAAGAAACCTAGAAGTCTACGTGGATGATTTGGTGATCAAAAGCAGGGAGGAAAAACAAATGCTCAAAGACATCGAAGAAACCCTTTGGCGCCTAAAGGAAGTAAACATGAAGCTCAACCCGAGCAAATGCACATTTGGCGTAGAAGAAGGGAAATTTCTCGGTGTAATGGTCACCAAGGATGGTTTCAAGGTGAACCCAGAGAAGGTGGAGGCTATCCTTGACATGCCCTCACCATCCACCATAAAAGAAGTTCAAAAGTTGAATGGTAGATTGGTATCAATCAACAGGTTCCTAGCGAACCATGCAAGCAAATCTACCCCATTCGTTAACACATTGAGAAATTGCCTAAAGAAAAGCCAATTCAAGTGGACGCCTGAGGCCGAGCAAGCTTTCAGTGAGATAAAAGAATGTCTGATAAATCTGCCTGCGCTCACAGCTCCACTTCCTGGCGAAACTCTAACATTGTACCTGTCAGCAGGAGAGCGCGCCATCGGCGCAGTGTTGTTGGTGGATCGCAAGGGAATCCAAACACCAATCTATTATGTGAGTCGGGTGCTGACAGATCCTGAGACGCGCTACTCCATCATGGAAAAGTTAGTTTTGTCACTAACACACGCGTCGCGCAAGCTTCATAGATATTTCAATGGTCATCCTATTGAAGTTCTGACTGGTTACAACATCCAGCAAGTCTTGCGGCGTCCCGCGCTCTCAGGAAGGCTGACAAAATGGGCGCTGGAATTAGGAGAGCACACGATCGCCTATAAGCCCCGTCCAGCAATAAAGGGACAAGTCTTAGCTGATTTCATCGCAGAAATCCCTGAAGGAAAAATTGAAGAGGCTCAGCGCGAGGTAGACCCTCCGCGAGCCAATAATGAAGAAAATGTTTGGAGATTATTCACTGATGGAGCTTCAAACAATGAAGGGTCCGGCGCAGGCCTCAAGCTGGTGGATCCAGAAAGTCATGAGTATACTTACGCAATCAGGTTGGATTTCAAGAGCACCAACAATGAAGCTGAGTATGAAGCCCTGCTGGCTAGTCTGCGCATCGCGCACAAGTTCGGAGTTAAAAAGCTAGAGGCCCATGTTGATTCATACTTGGTAGCAGCACAGGTCAATGGCCTTTATGATGCCAAGGAGAACACCATGCCTCTGTATCTAGAGCAGGCGAAAAAGCTCATCGAGCAATTTGACTTCTTCAGAATCATACATATTCTGCGCAGTGAAAACAAGTCTGCTGACGCGCTGAGTAAGATGGCATCAACCAGCTTCGATCACTTTGGCAAAGATGTCAGGGTAGAAGTAATGAGCAACCCGTCGGTGGGAGCGAAGTCTGTCCTTGTAATTCATACAACCCCTTCATCATGGATAACTCCAATAATGGAATTCTTGAAGGAGGGAAAGGTACCGGACGATCGCGCACAGGCGAGGAAGATAAGACACAAGTCGCAGAACTATGAACTGCTTGATGGTACATTATATCGACGCTCTTATCTTGGACCGCTCATGAAATGCCTAGATGCTGAGGAAGCAAGCTATGTGATCAGAGAGATACACGAAGGAATCTGTGGAATACATGCTGGCCCGCGCATGGTGGTTGCCAAGGCAATGAGCGCAGGTTACTATTGGCCAGGCATGTACTTGGACGCGTTAAAAGAGATCCAAAAATGCAAAGCGTGTCAGAGCTATGCGCCAAACACCATGCGGCCAAAGAACAACTTGATTCCGGTGACCTCCGCATAGCCTTTCCACAAATGGGCAATCGATATTGTGGGTCCCCTACCGCAAGCGCAAGAGCGAGTAAAATTTTTGGTAGTGGCAGTAGACTATTTCACAAAATGGGTTGAAGCCAAGCCACTAGCAAAAATCACAGCCGAGGCGATGAAGCAATTTATCTGGAGCCACATCATATGCCGTTTTGGCCTGCCCATGGAAATTGTGAGCGACAATGGCAAACAATTCACCGACAGGAAGATATCCAGCTAGCTCAAGGAATTGCGCAACAACCAAATCTTCACTTCAGTATACCACCCTCAGGGGAATGGCCAAGTGGAGCGCGCGAACCAAAGCTTGCTAAATGGGCTGAAGAAAAGGTTGGAGGGAGAATCCCATTCATGGGTCGAGGAGCTACCTAATGTCCTGTGGGCGCACAGGACATTAAGCAAAACCAGCAATGGCGAATCCCCGTTCAGCCTAACCTATGGAACGAAGGCTATGATTCCAGCAGAAATTGGATGCCCATCCCATAGATTGCTCATGATGAGTAAGATTGATAACGAGCGCGAAAGAAGGTTGGATCTCAACTTACTTGAAGGGCGCAGAGAAGCGGCTATCATCAGTGAAGCCAAATACAAGAAAAAACTAGAAAAGTATTACAATCAGCGCGTGAAAGAATGCCACTTCAAGAAGAATGATTTTGTCCTTCGAAACAATGAAGCTAGCCGCGCGATACCACCGGGAAAGATGTCCCCCAATTGGGAGGGACCTTATCAAGTCTCGGAAGAATTGGGAAAAGGCGCATACGCTTTAAAAGATTTGAATGGAAAGAAGATCCCGCGCGCATGGAACGCAGCACAGCTTAGAAAATGTTTCATGTAAAAATTGTCAAGTTTGTAATCAAGGCTTTTTAAGCCATTATGAATAATGATACGCGCTATCTTCTCTTAATGTGTGTTCTATTACCTTTTGCATACATGTTTCACACTTCCCTTTATTAATTTTGAGCAATATGACAACATTGTATTGACATCAAAACAAAAATAAAACGAAGTAAAACATACATGCGCAAGCTTCAAGCTCAAACGCGTTAACGAGTTTTAACTCTAAAACGTTAGGGCCTTAGCCCAATAATATGAGCCTTAGCTCAGAACCTTAGCCCAATAATACGAGCCTTAGCTCAAATTACTCACAAGATCCATCCTACATGCTGCGCAGCTAGACCATAAAAATACCTAAGCACAACTAAGGCAAAGCACATGCCAAAACATAGTTGTTAAGGTCTCAGGTCGAGGTCGCGCATGGAATTGTAATGGATATCAGAGTAACACATACTGACACGTAAAGGCTAAAAAACTCATAATTCCCTATAATAAATGCGCGATAACGTCGCGCAAAAGAGGAATAATGAAACGCCAAGGCACGTGTCAACATAGTCAGGATATTGCAAAATCACTTAAAATATGACAAGGATTAAGTAAAATAATTTCCTTACAACCTTGTTCTTATTTCAACGTGCAAGCATATCTTATATTCAACAAGCAAACATGCAATATAAAGAGATGAATGGGGAATGCGCAAGATGCGAATAAGGGAAAAACAAAATTTCATTCTAAAACATAGAAGGTTATAAATTTACAAAATGATGAGATACAAACTGCAAATAAAAAAAAAAAAAAAAAAAAAAAAAAAAAAAAAAAAAAAACATGAAGGGCTTCTCAAGTCTCTATGTCGACGTCAGCCTCTTCATCGCCCTCATCATTACCTCCCTCAGCATCTGGCGCAGCCCGCTCCTCGTCATCTCCAAACTTGCCATAGTCAAGCTGTTCGTCTTGAATGGAGTCGTCTTCTATCACAATAGTGTCAGGAGCGGGTACTTTGGCCACGCCAGAGCCGCTAGCAGAGGCAGTATTGCCCGCGCCATCATCGCCGCCACCAGCCCCTTCACACTCGTCAAGTAATTTCTTTAGAGCGCCGAGATCGGGCTGATCAGCAAGCAAGGCTATCTGCAAAGCATAAGGAAAAGTGTGAGTACAAAAAGACTAGGAAAATAAGTCAAGATAAACTCATTAAGGTTAAAATACCTGCTCAAGGATGGGAATGGGAGTATTCAAATACTTCTCCCCCACCTCGGCCATGTCCGCGCAGACAACGTTGAGCTGATAAGGGTAGTCGGATGGGTTCTTCTTTAGCATGCTATATTCACAGCCATCCTTAAACTCTTCAGCTCGACCCACCAAGCGCGAGGCAGCGTTGCAATCCATCACAAGGGTCTGAAACTCGTCTGAGTATTTCATCGCATAAGCGCAACGAGTCATACCCTGTGAGACTAGCCATTGGCGATCCTGCGTGAGGGAAGAAACAGACGTCTCAAGAGCAGGAATCTGAGAGTTTAACAACTCAACAGTTTCCTTGGTCTGTTTCAGCTCCTCTCTGTCGGACGCTGCTGCCGCCAAGGCCTCTTTCCTTTCCGCTCGCGCAGCATCGAGCACTTCTTGGCTAGACGCTGCCGTCGCCAGGGCTTCATCCTTCTCTGCCCGCGCGGCCTCAAGCTCCTTCTTCAGGCGCGCAACCTCACTCTCTAATGAAGATTTGTCAGTGATAGACTGCACAAGCGCTTGGTCACGCGCCTCTGCATCCAGCTCCAAGTCGCGCACTCGCCGCGCATACTTGGCCGCGTCCGCCTCTGCTGCCTGCAGCTTCTCCCGCGCAGCCTGCAGCTCATGCCCGCGCTTCACGAAGGCAGCGTTGGCACTTGCTCGGTTCTCGCTGAGTTCTGCTTGGAGTTTCTCAGCTCTCTCTCGAGCGTCAGAAAGATTCCAAGCAGATACCTTAGCCTCTTGCTTTGCCTCCGCAAGAGCATCACGCACCTTTACATAATCATAGCGAAGCTCTTGGGAGGCAGCAAAGAACGCTGACCCAGCGAAAAGATGGTCGTTGAGCAAGTCCACGCGGGCGCGCTCCTCCTGAAACCTCCTTTCAGCTGGAGGCACGGAGTGAGCCCAGAAGTCTTCACGCACCCCCAAGGACTGAAATGAGCTATCCTCAGTAATATTCCATCTCGGGCGGTATATGTGATCGGCTTCCTGCAAACACAAAGCAACGTTCTAGTCATCTAAACACTAATATGGAAGTCCGAGCAGCGGAGCAAAACGAACTTATACCTGCGGGGAGCAAGCAGAAAAGTCAGCGCCAGCCCCATGAGAAGACTGCGCCACGAAATCTCGTGGCGCTACAGGGCTTGCGCGGCCGCCATCGGAGTCTTCAAAATGGACCTCCTCATCTTCCTCTGTAACAGGCCTTTTCTCCTGCGACCCGGAAAAATCAAAACCAGTCTCGCGAGGAGGGCTGCGCGCAGGAGGAGGTGAGGGAGGTCTCGACGCCGCGAGATCGGCGCGTAAAACAGCCTCCTGCTCCTTAGTAATCCCAATGAGGGGAGATTCAGTGATTGCAGGAGCAGGAGCAGAACCAACGGCGCTGGCGCCGGCGCCAGCAGTGCCGCCAGCAGCTTGTGTGCCAGCTATAATGCCTATGAAAAAACCAACAAAGAGAAATGATTCAGGACTTGATCTAAAAAGGAAAAAGTCAGAAAATAAAAGCGCAATATATACCTTGGCGCACCGCCGTTCGCGAGTTAAACATCGCCATGAAGTCCATTTTCCCCCTTTTTGAGGGCAAAACAGGGGACTTCAAAGCAACCTTCGGCGCAGCCTCGGTACCTTGTTGCGCCTGAGGTTGATCCACCAAGGTAGCCGGCTCTACAAACATTTGAGTGAGCAAAGATTCATTAATAACTCTATCGGAATCACGCTCATAAAACCATAAAGTATAAACAAAGTATACCTGTTGAAGAGGAAACAGCAGGAGCAGCGCCGCTTCCCTTTTCCGCCGTTCGAAGAGAGGAGGTGGCGGCACCATACCTCGTGTGGACAGGAGGACTGCCCACACCTAGAGGCAAAGAAGACAAGGAAAACTTGGAGGTAAACCCCTTGGTTTTCTCAAGTCCCTTCGCTTGAGCAGGAGGATCCTGAGCAACAGGGGCATCATTTTTCTTCTGTTTTTTACTGGCCCCTGCGCCAGTTTTCCCTTTAGCCTTACGCTTGAGTTGTGGCACCTCAGCTTCCTCCTCCACCTCTTCTTCTGCGAGCTCCAGCTCATAGTTCTCAAGCGCATCTACAATACGTGCAACAGAAATGTTAACCAAATTTGGTATTCTAAAGGCATAAGCATAAATACAAAGGCCTACCAGGCGCATCGCTGTCAAAGCAAAATCCCAAATCAACAGGGATGAACATATCAGCGAAGCGATCGGGGAAGCCAACTTTCCCAGCGCCCAGCGCGACAGAGCCACCCTCCATATGCTCATCATAGTCGGCGTGGACGTACTCCTTGCTTATTTAATAAAACAAGACAAATGATATCAGCAAAACGAATTATATTCACGCAGAAATAATGCAATGAGCTAATAACTCACATAATCCATCAACTTGGATAACAGGCTCAGTCGCGCTGTCGGCCCACCTCCTGCTCATGCCAACCCCCACCAGCGCTTCCTCGCAAATATTCTTGGCGGGGGATGGTTCAGCAGTCAACTTATTAACCCATGCGCCAGTTGGGTTCTTAAGAACATTCACATCCGCGGGCGCAGAAGTGATCGCGCGCATGGTCATGCGGATGGGAATCACACCAGCCTTAATATAGAAAAATTTCTCAGACCAGTCATGAAGGCTCTTGAAGAAAACAGTGCAGCACTTGACCTTCTGACTGCGAGGAACGAATGAGAACCAAGAATCTTGGATTTTTGGCTTATAAAAAAATTAAAAGCGCCGAGGGGTTGGCTCCTCGCGCTGAGCTTTGCACATGAACTCAAAATGAGTCATGCGCACAAGTCCAAAAGGATGGACTTGGGATATGTGAATCCCATGAAATTGAAGCAGCGCACCCATAAACCTTGTCATCGGGAGACGAAGGTTGCAGTGAGTGAAAAAATGGCAATATAAGGAGATATAGCCGGTGGGCGGATCTGCCGCCGTTTGCCCGGCCGCCGGAAGCATACAACCATACTCAGGGAGAAAACCCTGAGAGGCGATGAGACTGTCAAAATCAGACTGTCTCAATTTACAGGGAATCTCATCCCACCTCTTTACTGCCTTGCCCTTCCCCACCTCCTCCGACGAGGCCTCAGCAGCCCGTTTTCCCTTGCCGGTCTTCTTCAAAGTGGACATGACTAATGATTTTACATGGCGTTTGCTTGGGGAGATTGTGGTGTCTGGGTTATCAGACATACAACTGTGAAATCAAACAGAGGTTACTTCAAGAACGGAAATCGGAATAAAAATGGAAGGAAAGGAAAACTCTGAAATAACAATGAAGATGAAGAATAATAACTCAAAAAGGCTTGCTTTTATAGGCCCAGGAGAGAGAGAAACAGGTACTGATCAGAGTTCACGCGCCCCCACTCGCAGGTGCAGGCCAACGCGAGCGCGACACGTGTTCCTGACTGTGTGAGGGGACATGAAAGGGAACGAAACAGGTACTGATCAGAGTTCACGCGCCCCCACTCGCAGGTGCAGGCCAACACGAGCGCGACACGTGTTCCTGACACCGTGTGAGGGGACATGAAAGGCAACTGTAGCACCTCAAGCACACGAAAAGTCTGACACGTCTCCATCTCTGACGCATGTCAGCACCAACCAACCGCGTACATGGACGATTCATTTCAACCACAAGGATAGAATTTCGCGCAACGATGAGAAATAAAAAAGGAAAAGACAAAACCCTATTAAAAGAGAACTATTAAGTCTAATATCTATCTTACCTCGCTCGCGCGAGACAAGACACACATTAGACTGGGGGGCTTGAAGAGGTATGTACCCGCCTTAACATCGAGCGGGGCGGGTCAACCCACAAGATATAGACAAGAGGCTTGAAATCAAAATATCATGAAGGCACAAAGCCAAAACCTATGCGCACGGCGCATATCACATATGCTCACGCATCACATATATGCTCACGCATCACATATGCTCACGCGTATCACATGTTCGCGCACCATATATGCTCACGCATATCACATCTGCGCGTGGCGCATATCGCATGCTCACGCATCATATATGCTCACGCATATCACATCTGCGCGTGGCGCATATTACATATGCTTGCGCATATCACATCTGCGCATGAAACATCTGCGCGTGAGAATAAAGAGAAGTGTTCGCGCATCCTCAGGATAGGCGCATATCACACGTGCACATAATCAACCTCGTCCTTATCCAAATCAGGATAAGGACAACCTTGATTGTGCTCGTCAGATAACCTTCCAGAAGGTATCCTTTAAGGAATAAGAATATGCTGATGTTGACAGCTGCCAATGAAAGGTGGACAACTCAGCAAAACCCATGTGCTACCACGTGATTGCACATGGGTCAGGTAAAATGCCTGGGTCAGAGAATAATCAATGAAAAAGCACCAGGTGTCCTAAGGACACGTGGCGCAAAGCAATAGGAGGAGGCCAAAAAGGCCCTAATGGGATCTGAGCCCAATCATTGGAAACCCTAACACTATAAATACCACACCACCTCCACAAGGGGAGGTAGGCAAGAAAATACATTCCAATTCCTTACTCACTCTCAGATTATTATTATCTTCTCCTACAATCTCTTATTCTCACACCGGAGGGTTACCCCAAAGAGGACCCCTCTGTCCCTTTCTGAGGGGTAAGTTCACGGTGCTGCTCGTTTTGTAGGTGGAAGAATACATACTCCGGAGAACCATCGGTGAAATAGCATACTCATACCCGAGGAAAGTTGATCGTCTACCAGTGAGTCGATCCACGTTTCTTCAATTTGCATCAACTCAAATGGTTGATAAACTTTCAAATTTAGAATTTACTATGTTATTAAATGAAAGTATAATTGTGCTAATATTCACATATTATAGTCATATATGAGATATACAACTAGTAAATGCAGAAAAGAAGAGATGTGATTACTGCCTTAAAGGATAAAAAGTCGGACCCCTGAAACCCTTATTTATAGGGGACCTTTTTATTGTTACAGGGTAGGGTCTTGGGTCTACGTTTCTTTCTAAAAGGGTAAAGGGTCCGGGTAGGGTATTAGGTAAAAAGGGTCGAGTCTTACCCTTTAAACAGTCCTAGGTGTGCTTGCGTTAGTGGATGACGTATACGTGAAACAAGAGCATGGGAGGGAAGTATAAGAAAAAAATTTATGTAGAGGTAGATGGACATGTGGCAGTAGTGGCAAAGGTAAAATGATACTTATTGAAGCGAGCATGGGGTGCAAATGAAAACATAAAATGCAAAGGACGATGTGTGTGACAAAGTCGCCTATGCAACAATAGAGGAAACCCATGTAGCAGAGAAAACTGTCTTATTGAGAGTATGAAATTAAAAGGGGGGGGGGGGGGGGGTAGAGTCGACCATGACCCTTGTTGGTGTTTCTATGAGAAGAATGTGTTGTCCTCGATTGTGGGTTCCACGAGTGTTAGGAGGACGAAAGATATAAAGTGCTTGACGGGAGTTGTTTAACATGAGTTGCTAGCCAAGTTGAGATGACATAGGTGATGGCTCAAAGTTGTTGTAACTGACCAGGAGTTGAAGGGACGGAGCCGGCAGAGTGATGTGTAGTAGCAATAAAGATATTAGTTGCAGTTTCGCAAAAATGTGTGTGAATACGAAAATATGGTTGTGGTTCATTGAATCAAATGAGAATTGATCAAAAAAAGAGAGATTAAAAATCTAATTTACTAGGTAGATTTGATGGTTGTAAACGTTGTAAAGACGGCTTTTATGCGTCGATGAATGGAAAAGAATGCGATGGTAGAGCGAGCCTGTGCAACTCTGATATCAATTTAAGCCTGCAAATATGTGTGTAGTTGTGAATGTATTACTTAAAAAGGGTTAAAAAAAGAGATGCATTTACGTATTCTATCCTCTATTTCTCTAGTTACGGTATCATCTAAGGCTTAATTTTGGTCGAAACAAAAATATGAAGTTGAAGCATGCTAAACCTCTAAAGGTAAAATAAAAAAAAAATGGACGGTTGCTGCATAGGGATCTGCAAAGTGGGACCCCTGAATCAAAAGGCAGAGATCTTGCTACCACCTTCCTCTTTTCACAAGACACAATATTTTACAAATTATTTTCTTTACAATTTATGTTGAGCCAGATTTTCTTTACAATTAATACGACTATATAGGGTAAATTATGTGTGTCCATAATAACTAATTTTTAAATTAATCGAATCAAATAATCTGAATAATTTAATTTTTTGCTAGTATACGTATTTGAATAAAAGTTTAATTATTCGTATTCGAAATTCGATTTGATTCGTATTTGAAACTCGAATTCGAATCGAATACGAACCGAATTCGAATAAATTCGATTTGATTCATGTTCACTTATGTTACAAATTTCAAAAACCAAAATCATAATTGTAAAACACATAAATATTAGTTTAAAGTTTCTACAATACCATATGATAATAAGTTCAAAATTAAAATACAAATAGTATGAGATAAAAAATAATGATATGTGGTATTGGGTTTAATATTTTGTAATGGACATTTATTATTTATGGATATGGCCGAAACAAAAAATCACACACACACACACATATATATATATATTAATCACACTTCGAATTTTGAATCGAATCGAATAATAAATCGTAAATTCGTATTCGATTACTATACTCGAATACGAATCGAATTCGAATTTTTTAAAAACGAATTGGAAACTTATTAATCGAATTCGAATTGAAGCAAACTTCGCATGTTTCGAATTCGAATCAAATTTTGAACACCCCTAGGATAAATGATAAAATACTGTAACATGTAAAATATTATACGTATTTGTATATTTTCTCTAATTGAAATTGCTTTTAGAATTTAACAAGTCAATAAAGTTATTTTGATGATAACAGAAATTGTAAAGACGTCGAGAAGTTCACGATATCTTAGCCATGACCGGCAATGACTACAACCCGGCTCCTCCAAACGCAACTGTTCACATGTGGAGAATGAAAGTTGTGCATAGTTTTCTTGTACCTTATGCTTACTTCCTTGTAACTTTAAATAGTATTCGTATGGACCATATTAGTCTTACATATCTTTGTCTATGACTACAAGTTTTGAGGCTTTAATTGGGGTGGAAAAGGTGACGTGTTATGGTAACAAGGGCGTTAAGGCTACGTGGTACACAAGAAAGTGATAACGTGGTAACGAGGCTTTAACAAAGAAATTGTGTGGTTTTAACGTGGTAACGAGACTTTAAACCACAATGTGGTGTTAAAAGAGTGCGCTAGTTAAAGTCTCACTGTCTACGTGACAGCAACGTGACGTTTTTAACTTAACATTTAAAACCCTACCAGACAACCACAACATGTAACCTAAATAAATAAAACGTGATCATGGATTGAATATTACATATATTTAAACTTCTCTTGGTCCCCCTTCCCACTTTCGACCATGAAATATCTTAGAGTGTTGTGAAACCACCGACGATTTTACAAGTTGTATAACACCTTTTCACATTTGTCAAAAGTCTTGGCCACATGAACACTCCACATAAGTATTATGAAAGTGTCGGTAAGAGACATCCATGTGATGGATGCCAAATTTTCAATCCCAACTAATGAACATGTCCCCTAAATAGTATTACCTTTTTGTATATATATCTACCTTTGTAATCTAAGAAGACACCATCAAAAAGTTACTGAATCATATATTTGCTTATCCTCTTGTTTTGTTATCTTCAACTTCTCATATTACACTAATAATATTGTTATAATTAGAGCTAATATTATAACACGTTATCAGCACGAGCCGCTTATATCCTAACCAAGAAATGTAATAGACACAAAGGTATCTACATAAGCATCATAAACACTTCTTTAATTATGTACATTAGATATATATCTATGCATATACATATACTAACTAATATACTGAGTAATAGCAATAATGTGTATAAACATTGTTATTAAAATTTGATAACTATTCTAACTTTTATTTATATATGCACACTAATATCTCATTTAGAAGTTAGATTTATTTACACTAACAATTCTATTCTTATTATTGTGCATACTAATTATATATTTTATAAAATAAACTGTATTTAATATCTTATTTATTATCTTACTTTAAAATAATTAATATTATATATTATATATATTTACACACACACATACAAACGGTAATGTTACCGTTATAAAACGGTAATATAACCGTTGTAAAAAGGTTATAAATTTTCACTATAAATAACCAATCATTAACCCCATTTCATTTACAACAAACATTCTTCTTATTAAATTTATCCAAGATAAAGTTCTCAAAATGATTCACCCGGTTTTACTGTTGGTCGCTATAATGCTTATACTACTTCTCATTCTAATTTTTAATCTCCCATCTGAAGATTTCGGCATTTTCTTTTTCTTTTATATGTTTATAGCTCTACCAATGTATTGTATCTCATTGTTGATTGATATATATGGATTCTAATATTTATCTTATTATTTGCTCTATTATGTTTAGCAACAAAATGTCAAATATAGCAAAACTCGAATTCCCTGCACTCAACATTTCTGGAGAAAATTATATGTCTTTGATAGCAAATGTCAAAAGACATTTAAAATCTATGGATGTGTTAGACACAATCCAAGAATACAATGATTGCTCTGACCAGGATAAAGCAAGAGCTGATGTTTTTATCCATAAACATATTGATGAATTATTACAGCATGAGTATTTTAATTATGATAACCCATATATGATATGGGAAGATTTGAAAAGCAGATTCGGTCATCTAAGGGAAGTTTTACTTCCTACTTCTAGAGATGAATGGAACAGTCTTAGGTTCCAAGATTTTAAGAGGGTAAATGATTACACCTCTGCTTTATACCGAATTTGTTCAAAGCTAGAATTTTGTGGGTATCCCGTAACAGAGGAAGAAAAGTTAGATAAAACTTTCTCCACGTTTCATGCATCAAATATAAACTTGCAAACACATTATCGTTTGCAGAATTTTAGGAAATACTCTGATCTAAATGCATTACTCCTTGTAGCAGAGAAAAATAATTAATTATTGATGAAAAATCATCAATCTCGTCCCACGGGTTCATTAGCAATACCAGAAGCACATGTTGCTCACAAAAGTTCTCATAAAAATTCTGATCATAAATGGGAACAAAGTCGAGGACGAGGCCGTGGACGTGGACGTGGTCATTTTGACAAAAGGCATTTTAATGATCGTAAGCATCCATTCAAATGGAACAATAACTCTTACGGTCGTGGTCGTGGCCGTGGTCGTGGTCGTAACCAGAGAGCCAATAATTATCATGTCCCACACAATACCAATTCCAACCACCAAAATAAATGGAATGAAGCTGGTAGGTCCGAAAACAATGGCACTTCATGTTTTAGATGTGGAAGTACAAACCACTGGGCAAAGGCTTGTCGCACAGCTCCACATCTGTGTGAACTGTACCAAGCCTCTCTAAAAGGAAAAGAGAAAGAAGTGAACAATGTTGATAACTTTAATAATATCAATGCTGAGCTGAGCGTTGAAGACTTTGGGGTAGAACTTTGAAACAAAGTTGCTTGACTACTATAATTAGATGCAGTTATTAAGTGTGTTCTCATTATCTTTAATTATGTAGTTCCTCTTTCATGTACTACTTGTGTTTCAATTAAATAAAGTTCTTATTAAAATATCATATGTCTTCGTTATACAATTATTTTTTTTCTTAATATTTTTCAAGATTTAAAATGAAAATCACCGGAGCACAAGATCAAACAAATGAAGAAAATATATGTATAGCGGATAGTGGAGCCACGCATACTATACTTAGATCTAAAAAATATTTTTATAAACTGAAACCAACAAAAGGGATCATCAATACAATATCAGGTCCTACAAACTTGATAGAAGGAGTGGGAAAAGCTAATTTAGCATTACCAAATGGTACAAAGCTCAAAATAGAAAATGCTTTATTTTCCCCAAAATCAACAAGAAATTTGTTGAGTTTCAGAAACATATATCATAATGGATATGATACTCAGTCAAGGACTGTTAGTAATGAAAAATATTTGCATATCATAAGCAAAGATCAAATATTGGAAAAATTGCCAATGCTCCATTCTGGTTTGCATTATACATATATAAATGTGCCTCAAGCACATATGGCAGTCAAAGAAATTGTTGCGATTCTGGTATCATAAACTTATGGCTTGACAGATTAGGCCATCCAGGATCCACAATGATGAAAAGGATCATTGAAAATACACATGGCCATCCACTGAAAGGTCAAAAGATCCACAAAATAGATAAAATGCCTCAATGTACATCTTGTTCTCTTGGAAAATTAATTACAAGGCCTTCGCCGTTAAAAGTCGATAAAGAAACACCAATGTTTCTTGAAAGAATTCAAGGTGACATATGTGGACCAATTCATCCACCATGTGGACCATTTAGATACTTCATGGTCTTAATAGACGCATCCAGCAGATGGTCTAATATCTCTTTATTATCGACTCGTAATGTTGCTTTTGCAAAATTTCTTGCTCAAATTATCAAATTACGTGCACATTTTCTGGATTATACCATTAAAAGAGTAAGGCTTGATAATGCGGGAGAATTTACATCACATGCTTTTGATGATTATTGCATGTCTGTGGGGATTGTTGTAGAACACCCTGTTGCTCATGTACACACACAAAATGGCTTAGCCGAGTCGTTGATCAAACGCCTACAGCTAATAGCTAGACCATTAATAATGAGGACAAAACTCCCTGTTTCTATTTGGGGTCATGCAATTATGCATGCTGGATCATTAATCCGCGTGAGACCAAGTGCAAATCATAAATACTCTCCCACACAACTTGTTTCTGGAAATGAGCCAAATATCTCTCATCTTAGAATTTTTGGTTGTGCTGTGTATGTTCCTATTGCACCACCACAACGCACAAAAATGGGTCCCCAAAGAAGGTTGGGAATATATGTTGGATATGAAACATCTTCCATCATAAGATACCTTGAACCTTTAACAGGTGATGTATTTACAGCACGTTTTGCTGATTGTCATTTTAACGAGACAATGTTCCCGACATTAGGGAGAGAAATGAAAAGGCAAGAAAGAGATATATCATGGTGTGTGCCATCATTGTTACACCTAGACCCAAGATCAAAACAAAGTGAGACAGAGGTTCAAAAAATAATACATCTACAAGAAATTGCAAATTAGTTACCTGATGCATTTACTGATATAAACAGGGTCACTAAATCTCATATACCAGCTGCTAATGCTCCAGCTCGAGTTGAGATTCCAAGCAAGCAAAACCATAATAATGCACCTCATGAATCTCACAAAACGTTTAAAACGTGGAAGGCCAATCGGTTCAAAGGATAAAAATCCTCGAAAAAGAAAGGGTTCTGAGAAGGATACTGACCCTAAGGAAGGAATGATTGACAAAACCTTCCCTCAGGAAAGAATAAATGATATAACATTTTCTCAGGAAGAAATAAATTATTCCAATAAAGAATTGTCAATAAACTATGGTAAATCACATATAATGTGGGATCGAGATGAAATGGAAAATATTGATGATATATTTTCTTATTCTGTGGCAAGCGATATCATGGAAGAAAATGATGACCCTGAACCAAAATCTGTAGATGATTGTAAAAATCGACAAGATTGGAACAAATGGAAAGATGCTATGCAAGCTGAATTAAACTCACTAAACAATCGAAAGGTTTTTGGACCTATTGTCATTACACCAAAGTCAATGAAACCTGTAGGATATAAATGGGTTTTTGTGAGAAAACGAAATGAGAAAAATGAAGTTACAAGATATAAAGCAAGACTTGTAGCTCAAGGTTTTTCTCAGAGGCCAGGAATTGACTATGAAGAAACGTATTCTCCTGTCATGGATGCTATTACGTTTAGATATTTAATCAGCTTAGCAGTCTCTAAAAATTTAGAGATGCGCCTTATAGATGTTGTCACAGCTTACTTGTATGGATCACTAGATAGTGACATCTATATGAAAATTCCCGAAGGACTTAAACTCCCCGATGCAATAAGCTCAAAGCCTAAGGAAATGTATTCCATCAAATTACAAAGATCCTTGTATGGACTGAAACAATCTGGAAGGATGTGGTACAATCGTTTGAGTGATTATTTGATAAGCGAAGGATACACAAATAATCTTATTTGTCCATGTGTCTTCATCAAGAAGACAACATCAGGATATGTGATCATAGCTGTGTATGTTGACGATCTAAATTTAATTGGGACACAAAAAGAAATTAATGAAGCAATTGCTCTGTTAAAGAAAGAATTCGAAATGAAAGATCTTGGAAAAACCAAATATTGTCTTGGTTTACAAATTGAGCATATGCATAATGGGATACTTGTGCATCAGTCAACTTATACTGAGAAACTCTTAAAACGTTTCAATAAGGACAAAGCAAATCCTTTAAGCACACCGATGGTTGTTAGATCACTCAATGTTGACAATGATCCATTTCGTCCTTGCGAAGATAATGAAGAGATTCTTGGTCCCGAAGTACCATACCTCAGTGCAATTGGAGCACTTATGTATCTTACTAACTGTACAAGACCTGACATTTCTTTTGCAGTTAATTTATTGGCAAGATTCAGTTCATCCCCTACTAAAAGACATTGGAATGGCATTAAACATATTTTTCGGTATTTAAAAGGAACTGTTGATTTAGGTTTATTTTATCCTAACGATTCAAAAGAATGGTTAGTTGGTTATGCAGATGCAGGTTATTTATCTGATCCCCATAAAGCAAAATCTCAAACTGGATACGTATTTAAGAATGGAGGAACTGCGATTTCATGGCGTTCTCAGAAACAAACACTCATTGCAACATCTTCAAATCATGCTGAAGCCATTGCATTGCATGAAGCTTCAAGAGAATGTGTATGGTTAAGATCTATGTCACGACACATATTGATTTCTTGTGGACTAGAGAAAGATCGAATTCCAACTCCTATCTATGAAGATAATGCAGCTTGTGTCTCGCAAATGAAGGAAGGATATATCAAAAGTGACAGAACAAAGCATATACCACCAAGATACTTTGAGTATACTCGAGACCTTATTAAAGATAATCAGGTTGAAATGAGATATGTCCAGTCCAGCAACAACTCAGCTGATCTTTTCACAAAATCACTTCCCACAGCAACATTTAGAAAACATGTCCATGATATTGGCATGCGCCATGTACGAACAATGTAACGACCTGCAACTTGAGGGGGAGCTATCTACTGCACTCTTTTTCCCTTAGCTAAAGCTTTTTCCCATTGGGTTTTTCTTTAGCAAGGTTTTTAATGAGGCAGTACTTCAAGAGGGAGTGTTGTGAAACCACCGACGATTTTACAAGTTGTATAACACCTTTTCACATTTGTCAAAAGTCTTGGCCACACGAACACTCCACATAAGTATTATGAAAGTGTCGGTAAGACACATCCATGTGATGGATGCCAAATTTTCAATCCCAACTAATGAACATGTCCCCTAAATAGTATTACCTTTTTGTATATATATCTACCTTTGTAATCTAAGAAGACACCATCAAAAAGTTACTGAATCATATATTTGCTTATCCTCTTGTTTTGTTATCTTCAACTTCTCATATTACACTAATAATATTGTTATAATTAGAGCTAATATTATAACATAGAGAAGTTTTTGTTGTAGATGATTGCAACACGTACATATCCAATTATCCATGCAAAACATTTCATAGAAGTGTCCATGTGTCTTTAAAGTTCTATCCATACGTGAAGAAACACAAATCCTCCTCTCAAGGTCTAACACGTTAGTCCGAGGATAATGTGGCCTTGATCGACCTTTTTGTCTTGCTTTGGATGGATCGAATGTGGCCTCTCTTCCGCTGTTCAACCTTGACCATACGGAGGACATTCTTTTGCCCTGGCGGACCCTATTAATGTCGTTCCTGGCATCGTTCTTCGCCAGTTCTTTTTCCAAACTTTTTTCCATTCGCGCGTATCTCTTGGCTGCGGTCATAACATCGTCCCATTTCTGCGGCATGCCATCTCTACCCGTAAGATTCCGTATGAGGTCGTCGCATTTTACGTTTTGGCGAAAGGTTTCCCGCAGAAGTTCTTCGCTTACGCCACCGATGTTCAGGCCTTCTTGGTTGAATCTAGCGATGAAGTCTTCAAGCGTTTCATTATCTTTTCTGATGACGTTCAGAATATCTGTCGGATCACTGATATGTCGCCGCTGCTGGCTAAACTGTTGAGTGAACTTTTTTGCTAGGTCCTCCCAGCTTGTGATTTGATTATCCGGTAATCTTTCGAACCATGCTCTAGCGGCTCCTACTAGGGTTAGCGTGAAGATATGGCACCATAACGGCATGGTCCATCCTGATACTAACCCCGCCGCCGTGAAGGTTTGTAAGTGATCGTCTGGATCTGAGATACCATCATATTGACCCACCGTTGGCGGGATTTTGGGATTTTCTGGTAGTTCAGCTTCGGCTATTCTCGCCACAAACTTTAATTTCCCCGCCGATGTTGTTTGCCGGTATGGTTTGGAAAAATCTACCACCGCTTCTGGGTGGTACTTTACTAATTTTCTGGCCTCTGGTTCTTTCCAGCTCTCTTCATAGTCAGGGTCGTCTAGGCGTGAGTCTGCCTTTTGGTTCGACCTCTGAAATTTCTCTCCTGCTTTACTGTTCTGCTTCGCAGGAGACGTTTTGGCGAATAGTGTTTTCGCCCGAGCCAGTGTTGAGTTTTCTTCAGATTCTTCTTCCTAGTTGCTACTAGAATCTGTATCAAACAGTGATCTAGGTTTCACAACAGACGCCATTTTTTCTTGTACTTTGTCTCTCAGCTTTTGTTGCTCAGCCTCGAGCCATGCCATGATGTCTGGCGGCATAGCTGTTTTTTAACGTGCTTTTGTTTGGTTTTTATCCGTCATTGTAGGGTGAACGGTGGAGGCGTTAAGGAGACCTACGTCCGTATTCTCTACGTCTAGGTTTTCGATGTTTCCTTCTAGGTTGGTTTTTTGACCAACCTCTTTTGGTGTAGTCTTGCCACTCATCTGAGCCAAGAATGGAGTGAGTTACTGTTCTAGCTATATGCACAGATGGCGCCAATGAAGAAACACAAATCCTCCCCTCAAGGTCTAACACGTTAGCCCGAGGGTAATGGCTAAGTATTCTACACGATGGGTTATAAAACCTTTTTGGCGCAGACAAGTGTATCCTACAAAATAGAACACCGTGAGCTCGTTACGAGGAATGGGGGGGGGGATTCTCTCGTAACCACCCTCCGGTGTGAGAATCAGTATTTGATAATACGAGAGGACATAATTTGATAGTGATAGTGAGAGTGAGTATATCCTTTACCATTTGGAGGTTTCCTGGTATTTATAGCCGGAGTAGAGAGAGTGTGACCAACCACGTTGTCAAGTTTTCCACCAATAATATTCCCCACTCATGCGGTCGTGGTGGTTGGTGGAAGTTGGTGGGCATCATGGCCTTTTGACAAGGATTTGATTGTACTGTTTGTACCATCTTTTATGTGTTGTTCAATCCCATTGGTTTGGTGTTTATCCCTATGTGGGTTACCATCTTTTTGTCCCATGCTAGTGGGACCTTTACATTACCATTCCCGAGGTGTCAGGAAAAGCTATATTGGACTCCACTCTTCGCGCCATGCACTACGCCTTGCGTTAGTGGCTTCCTGGCGCCTAGTGTTCCGCCTGGCGTATGCAATTAGTGTCATACTTAGCCAAATGGTGGGTTTCATACGCTACCTCTACAATACGTACCTTCTGTGTGGGAAAATTATGTTGGGTTAGAGTTAAATGCCAGCAAAATTTGGAGTTCTTGCTTTCAATACTTGGCCATCCTAACACGTTTAAAAGGTTGTCTTTCTCTAATAACATAGGCATACTTTATGTTAACATACATATGGATGCATGAAAAGATTCGAAAATGCTTGAATCCGTATTTTACTTTCTTGCTTCTTTTGCTGAACATGTAAAATATATAGATGAATCCCACCATTGTGTAGAGTTGTCCAAATAGCACAAGTGCACAACGCTCAAATTTAGTTCTAAAATTGATAAAAAGACTAAGCGCGGAAAGTCTCCGACAGATTACCAAAAAATCTCTCAAATGAATTCAAACCATTTTTAAAATTAGCGATATATCTAAAATTTTGCTTCTTCTCCCTATCGTTACAATGGGGTTTCAACACGAGGACTTCCCAGGGGTCAATCATCCTAGTACTACTCTTGTTAAAGGACGCTGAACTACATAGTTTTAGTTTTGATGGGATCCGATGCATTAGTGTATGTTAACCATATTCACTAGCATTAAGATGGCGTATTTTCAAACGCAAAGCCTTTAAGGTAGGAGTACATTGGAGAGCTACTCGTTGGTAACCCCTCGCTAAATATTCCCCCAATATTCTCTCAAGATTTTCCCTCGACTATATGCAGGTAAACAAATTTCCCAGATTAGAAGATTTAGATTGGAATTTTCTTTTATATGTTATCTAAACTTTTATATTTTGTAAATTGATGCTTTTATGTACGAAATGATTTGATTGCAAAATTGATGGGACAGCTATTAATGAGCATATTTTTATTTTGGAAAGATGTTGAACTAATAATTTACAACTGAACTAAAATAGCCAGACAAAAATAATGCGTAATGGCATGTTAAAAGTTGGTGTGATAAGAAATGTATTAAACTTCACACTTACGTGTTTGCATTTTAAAAAGACATGATATTTGAAATTGACAAAGTAACGATATGATTCAAGAGTGAGTAGCGTACAACCATAAATCCAGAAGATACATCCATCCACAATAATTTATCGTTTATCTAACACTTAATCATTGATGACACGCTCAATTAATTAATCTTACCTTAAAATTATAATTATTGGAATATACAAAATGATAAGTTCTAAGTATGATAATATTCATAGACACAAAATAAGTGAGAACTTAACTTCCATGCCACATGTTACTAGCCGGTTGTCGAAGACGTTGAGCCTAATAAGTCGAAAATACTAATTGGATGAAACTTTTTCACAAAATTACCGTGTATAAGTTCTTGAATGGTTTTTGTCAACGACACAAGTTTAGTCACATTCTCATAAAAATGTCATGTGTAATTATTGTTTTGTTGTTCAAGTACCGGTACGACTTGGTTATGGATGATCTTTTGGAATATTTAAGCGGCGCCGGTATATAGTTTAAAAAATAAGCACATGCGAATTTCTTGACATTCTCGTTGGAAGAAAGATTAACTCATAGACCAGTTGATATCTTGGTCTTTGAATGGATAGAAGAGAAAGACTCGTGTGTAGACCGAAGAGAAATTTCCCCTCTTATAGGCTTGGAGAGTATTGGTTTCATGGGGGAGGCTTTGGCAACTAAACGTGTTTATTCCTTTTATATTTAGTACTTTTGGTTTTGTCGCGCCAGAGTCTTTGGAGCTACTTATTCGATTCTAACAGATTGTGCATAGTAACATAATAACAATAAGATCAATTAATGTAGTTTATAAAATACTAAGTTTTACAATCCAAATGACTAATGGTATAACTTGTTACCACTTTACCTTATATGACACGTAAAAGAAATATATTTCTCTTCAAAAACTACACAATGTTTATTTTAGAGTTAATGGCCATTTTCGTCCCTGTGGTTTACTACTTTCGCCACTTCAGTCCAAAATTTTTAATTTTATCAATTTAGTCCTCATAGTTTTAAATATTAGCCAATTACGTCCCATCCGTCTAACGGCATCCAGCTATGCCGTTAGTTTAAGGGTATTTTTGTCTTTCTCTTTTTAATTTTGAGTTAATGGTCATTTTAGTCCCTGTGGTTTGATATCTTTGCCAATTCAGTCCAAAGTTTACAAATTTGTCAATTTAATGTTCAGTTTAATTCAGTTTTTTTTTATTTTTTATGTTTTTTGTTTATAACCCTGAAGAGCATAATTCAAGCCCAAAACCATCGAGCAACCTCAAATAATGGTATGCATTTACTCTGTTGACAACAGTAATCATACCCCCCTTATATTTAGTTTCTAGACATTTCCTAAAATCTTCTCCATGGTGGAATTCAATGGTAAAGTGGTCAAGGTAATCCCTGAAACCGAATTATACAGAAAAAACTAAAAATTGTTTTGTTGATTAATGTATAATAGTTGATTACGACCCAGATTTTCGTTATGATATGTTAATCTCTAAACCCTAAATATTATGCATTCATCAAAGAAACGATTTTTAGTTTTTTCCGTACAATTCGGTTTCACAGAATTGCTTTGACCACTTTACCATTGAATTCCACCATGGGGGAGAGTTTAGGAACCGTCTAGAAACTAAATACGAGAGGAGGGGGTATGATTACTGTTGTCGACAGAGTAAATGCAGACTTGATTTGGGCTTGGATAATGCTCTCTAGGGTTATAGAAAAAAAACTGACTTAAATTGACAAAATTTCAAACTTTGGACTGAATTGGCAAAAGTATCAAACCACAGGGACGAAAATGACCAATAACTCAAAATAAAAAGGAGAAAGACAAAAATAACCTTGAACTAACGGCATAGCTGGATGCCGTTAGACGGATAGGACGTAATTGGCTAATATTTAAAACTATGAGGACTAAATTGACAAAAATACAAATTTTGGACTGAAGTGACGAAAGTAGCAAACCACAGGGACGAAAATGGCTATTAACTCTTTATTTTAATAGCTTTTTTAATGAACAAGAGCCTACAATTTTATGGGTTCCATTTTTTTTTTTTAATTTTTTATTTAGCCTTACATCTTTTCCGGGTATAGGCTAGATATGTAATAGATCTTTCATTAGGTAATAATATGTTGGGAATTTTAACTATGACGTTTTCTTAAAAAAACTAAGGCTAAATCTTTGTGCAATTTATCTTGACACTGTTCAATCCTAGAAAAGCTACATTTAAAGTGAAGTGACAAGATATAAATTCACGAGGCTATAAATTTTGTAAAACAAAAACATATTTAACTTTTATTAAATTAAATAAAATAATAATTAGAGGTTGATATTAAAAATTGGAAAAAGATAAGTTAGAGATGAAGAAAAGGGGGTCAGTGACGGGTACAAGTCCACACTACTACATTTTGATGTTACTGACCATATATTTTGTCACTATACTTATATAAGTCCAATCTCTCTTCATTATTCAATACGACCCCATGTTCTTCCTCTATACACCTCTTCTCCTCTGCCTCTTTTGTATTCTCATTCTCCTCTAAACTAAATCATCTTTAAACTTCATTTCATTATTATTATTAGTATACAAATGGGCACCGGATGGCGTAGAGCCTTTTGCACAACCATTCCTAGAAACTCATCAGACTTTCCGGTGCTCGGGCGCACCGGGGATGTTCAACAGAACCCGAACCCGGGGCCTAAAGTCTCTGGGAGACTCGGGTTCTTTAAGAGTTCGGGGTCGAACCCTTCGACCCCTCGGTTACAGTCTAACTGGAGCTTACGTTCCAGGAGTGGTAATAGTAACAATGGTGGTGAAAAAGAGGATGAGGTTGCGGTTGCTCGTTCGAATGCTTCGACTCCTCGACTGCAGTTGAGACCGAAAACAAACAACAATGTTGATAGTGCCAAGTTTCAATCTTCGGTTATTGATAATGTTAATATTACTCCTAGATTGAGATGCAAAAACAAAAACCAAGAATCCGAAATGTGTCGTTGATGGGATTGAATCCTTCGTCTCCACGATCTCCTTTTTCGATCTTTAAAAGCTCCTTAGGCTTCTCTAGAGTAAGTTTGATTCTTAACTTTTTTATTATTGTTATTATTATTCATTCTAGGAGTCATCTGATGTCAAATCCCACACCGTTTTAAACAGTCATCCACGTTTTAAGTAAAATACAAATTTTTAAATTATTTGTCAGAACATATTAGCGGATGCTAGCCAAACAACCATTCTGATCAATTATTTTCAAACTTTGACTTCTACTGACCAGATCGTCCGTCTGATATTGTTCAAACCGTTCTGACCAGTAACTTTCAAAGTTTGACTTTTTGCTCAAAACCAGCCGTCTAGTGACATTCGATGGGGTGAAATCAGACGAGCTTATTTCATGAACTATAAATTTCGTTTTTAAAAGCTTATTTTCTAAGCTATGAATTTTTGAAACGTGCAGGGGTAACTGTGGATTGTGTCTACAAAGGCGTACAAACCGGTCACAAAACCGCAATCTTCACAGCAGAATGCTCACACACCTTCCATTTTCCATGTATATCCGAGCATGTGAAGCAAGGAAAACAATCTCACTTGCCCTGTTTGTAAAACCACTTGGAGAGATGGCTCGTTTCTCGCCATCCACAAGCTCAAACCAACAACCGAAATCGACAAAGCCACAGAAGACACAAAGGAAAATTCAATCAAATCTCCGAGACTTAAACAAGACCGCAAGAGAGTTTCGTTAAACCGAAAGCATATGATGACGATGAGCCACTCCCAAACTCCTAGACTCCCTGCCTCCTCCGGAATCGTTCCCATTCCGGAGGCGGCAGAGGAGGAAAATGCCGACGCTGACGAAGAGTTTCAAGGATTCTTTGTGAATCCTGTTTCGTCATCGTCGGCAGACGAGTTCCGAAGGGATTATAAATCCGTGGAGGTTATGTTAATGCCAGAAGTTGCGGTTATTTCAATAAGTCAGTCACATGAGACATACGCTGTTGTATTGAAAGTGAAAGCCCCGCCTCCAGCTGCGGCTCACGCGGCTAATGTATCGAGGCGGCGCCTATTGATTTGGTTTGCGGTTCTTGATGTGAGTGCCAGTATGGGCGGAGCCAAGCTTCAGATGCTGAAGCGAGCTATGCGCTTGGTTATTTCCTCGCTTGGCTCGGCTGACCGCCTATCCATTGTGGCGTTTTCGGCTTGCCCGAAACGGCTCCTGCCTTTGGGAAGAATGAATCAAAGAGGTCAACGCTCGGCTCGCCGAATCATTGACCAGCTCGCGGTTAGCCGAGGATCTTCCGTGGGTGAAGCCCTTAGAAAAGCCACAAAAGTACTCGAGGACCGCCGCCGCGAAAGAAACCCGGTTGCGGGTATCATATTATTATCCGACGGTCATGACGATAACAACAACAACAATAATAATAATAATAACTCGAATCAACGACAACCGTCTAGCCACGTGTCGTCGACCCGGTTCGCTCACGTGGAAAGACCGGTTCACACATCGGAGAAAACTGGTAACGGGTATAGCCATGAGCCGGCTGAGAACGCGTTTACTAAGTGCGTCGGCGGGTTACTTAGCGTGGTGGCTCAGGATTTACGGGTTCGGCTTGATGTGGCTCCAGGTTCTGACCCGGCTGAGATCACAGCCGTTTATTCGTGTAACGGGAAGCCGGTGGGGTTTAAACACCGGCTCGGTCCGCTTCGGCGATTTATACGCCGAAGAGGAAAGGGAAGTCCTTGTTGAATTAAGGGTCCCGCGGTCAAACACGGGTTCCCATCATGTGTTATCGGCTCGTTGCTGTTACAACGAGCCGGGTATGCAAGAAGTGATCTACGGTGGAGAAAAGGCGTTGCTCGTGCCATGGGCGCAAACCATTCGATCATCAGGTTCGCCAAGGATCGAACGGCTGAGAAATTTGTTTATAGCCACACGAGCCGTGGCTGAGTCTCGGCTATTGGTGGAGCATAACAAGCTGACACGGCCTCAGCAGCTGTTGTCATCGGCTCGTGGCTTGTTGTTGCAGTCGGCTTCGGCTGAGGAGTTTGTTAAAGGGTTGGAGTCTGAGCTGGTGGATGTGGGAGTGGAGAATGCAGGTGATGGTGGGATGAGAATGGTGAGCCGTTTAACGCCGACATCGGCTTGGAGGGGCGGCTGAGAAGCTGGCTAAAGTGGCGGTGGTGAAGAAGTCGTGTGAATAGAGTGAGTGATCTGCACGCTTTGAAAATGCTAGATTTTAGTTTTTTATTAAAAAGGAAAAATTGTTAATGAAGGAAATAGTGAATAATAATAAGTTTAATTAATGTAGAAATATATTTTGGAATCAAATGGGCACGTGCAAGCACGTGCTGAGATGAATTTGAGTTTTGTAAGGAAAGGTTTTGATTCATGATTTGCATAAAAATATTTATAAACTATTATTATTATTATTATTTGTATAGATTTATAAACAACAAATTAACTACATGATTTATACACTCGACCTTAAAAGAAGAGAGATAGAGAGTGCATATTACACATCCGCATATCATTAAGCCAAATGCGTGTTAGTATTATTATTTGTTTGATAAGACACTAATAAGACACAAAATGCAATGGTTTAGTGAGACTAATTAAGGGTTAACGCGTGATGTCGCTTTTATCCTTTGTGAATTATGGGCGGTTTCGACAAAAGCAATAAAGAGTGCAAGATTTGTTCCCACAAAAAGTCATAGACTCTTGACATGACTATACATTAACAATGACAAAACATGTAACATCGGTCAAGGTTGATGTATTATGAATGTAATAATACAACAAACAAAGCACATGATATCATATATTTGTTATTTGATACATAGACAGGCGTTTGACCCCGAAGGATCGGGCAGTTCAAATGCGTGACGGGCTGAAAGGCCAAATAGATAGATACTGGTTAGAGCTTGACCAATTTGCGAGTTAGATGACCAGATTCATTATAGGCGCGTTTATAATTAAGTTATAATAAGAAAGGTTACACTCCCTCCTTAATGTGGGTTCCATTAACGTGTATTCCCTCTATTGAATAATAATTTTGTTGTAAGTCATGTCTCCTTGACTATATCACCTTTTTAATTGATACATGTTTCATGTTTGTTCGTTGTAACTGAAATATGAATGTGGAGAGCATAACCAAGAGTATGGGAGGTTACGGTACTTGTTCATGCATTCAATACTATGAACAGTAGACATAATTATTGCAAGATAGCCACTTAGTCATAAAGCACATTTACAACATAATTAAGCAATTTAAATGCGTCTACTTTTTTCTAGATAAAAAGTAAGGAAAATCTTATGTCATTAGAAATAACCGATTTGTTCAATTGGTGCAATCTTTATAAAAAACAAAAACCATTGCTGGTTTGGCTAAAAAATCAATTTAAATTTGACGGAGTGGCTACCTCTATTTTAGTGGAACGATAAGATGGTTAGGGTGTAAAATAGGATAAAACTTTTAAGCACTCATGATTGAACTAGAGGATAAAACTTTTAAACATGAACCACACAAGGATAAACTTTCACATATTTATTCTGTAATGATAAAGGTGTTGGTGTTACCTTGTAAAGACTAAGGTTTGGGTCAAACTTCATAATTTATCATGTATTTTTCAAAATTCAAAAAGAAAAAAGCATGTTTACTATATATTTTTGTACACTTCTGTTTGTTGTGTTAGGACAATTTATCATAGCTATGTAAGTTTAGTGTTTTTTTTTTAAATAATAATAATAATAAGAGGACGGTACCTCTGTAAACTTTTATAAATTTAGAAACTAGTTACAAACAAAGAAAAATGAGATAACACTTATTAGACCACCCGTGATGGGTGCGTTATGTGTAGCGTGAAGGGCTATAACGCGGGGGGGCGGTGTGCGTTATTGTTGAAGTTTTTTTTTGGGCGCGTTGTATCTAAAACGCGAGAGAATGGCACGCGAATCAAAAAAGTTACCGTTGGTTGGAGCCGTTGGATTTAAAAAAAAATTAATTATATTTATACTATATAAACAAACCAAACTCATATTTTTTAACACATTCCTTTCCAATCTACCAATTTACACAATATTTATATCTTTTACACTAATATTTCTACCATCATGTTTCCAAACAACAACCAAAATATTCTCTGGTTTCGGTCAATATGCCCGTCAAGCCAACCAAATCCACAACCGAACCAATCTACCGCCCCGACGCCAACCATACCCGTCCCGCAAATATATGACCCGCAAATGGCTGCGTACTTTGCACTTCTACAAAACTCTATGCCAAATGGCGGTGCCCGGTTTTCAAAACCTATTGACAAACATTTTTTGCGGGTTCGGGTTCCCAACCCGCCCTGGAGACCCAACCCGAGGTCGAGTTCGTGCCGGGAGACACAACCCGAGGGCGGTTCGAGCCAACGCGGACGTTCGAAAAAACACGCAAAGAAGCCCGCCGGCGAAACCTCGGGTTAAAAAGACGGTGATATCGTGGAGTATCGACGAGTGCGTACTATGTGCTCAGTGCTGGGTGCCAAATATCGAAAGATGCCAAATGCGGTAGGTTTTAAAATTCATATATATTTTTTTTTAAATTCTTATAACAAACATTAAACTTGTAATGTTTTTATTTTTTTAGCGAACTATCAAAAAACGGGGGTATTTTGGCACAAAATTATAGAGTGGTTTCACAACCTTGGCGGGGACTCGCTTCGAGAAAAAGATTCATTACTGTCGAAATGGGGCGACATAAACACCAAATGCATGGCTTTCCATACGGTTTTCTCTCGGATAAATCGAACTAGGAGTAGCGGTATCTCGGACGCGGAAGTATCGACGAGTGCGTACTATGGGCTCGTGCTTGGTGCCAAATATCGGAAGATGCCAAATGCGGTAGGTTTTTAAAATGCATATATATATTTTTTAAATTTCTTATAACAAACATTAAACTTGTAATGGTTTTTATTTTTTTAGCGAACTATCAAAAAACGGGGGTATTTTGGCACAAAATTATAGAGAGGTTTCACAACCTTGGCGGGGGACTCGCGTCGAGAAAAAAGATTCGTTACTGTCGAAATGGGGCGACTTAAACACCAAATGCATGGCTTTCCATACGGTTTTCTCTCAGATGAATCGAACTAGGAGTAGCGGTGTCTCGGACGCGAAAGTCATGGATAACGCGTTGGTTGAGTTTCAACATAAGGTCGGCGGGGACCTTCAACTACTTTAGCATTTGGAAAGACCTCTTGAGGTTTCACCCAAAATGGGGCTTGGTGTTGGAGGCCGAAGCCGAAGCCGAAGGCGAAGGGGGGTCTGCGTTAAAAAAAAATCTAAAACATCATCTTCGGTTGATCCAAACACGCCCCGTTCCGACGCTCGAAACTTCAACTTAAGCGATAATGACCCCGTGAATACTACCGACATACCTCGCCCGGGGGGTAGAAGAACCAAAGGCAAAGAAAGGGGGAAAGGGGGCCGGTTCGTCGTCGGCAACGGGTTCGAATCCCGAATTGGAAAGCCAATTCCAATTAATGAACTCTCGACTCCAAGATTTACACCAACTTGGAACCCAACGACTTCAAGTAAATTTGGACGCCGTTCGACCTACTTCGAAGGAATGAGATGGACAAAGACATCGAGATTTTATCAAACGAGCTATCCGAAGACGACCCGATAGTCCAATCTCTAAAAGCCACTCGACGAGCGAAAATTTTAGAAAAATATAAATGAGTTTTAGTATTATTTATGTTTTTTTATTTTAATTTGATGTATTTTTTTTAATTTAGTTTAATGCTAATTTTTTATTTGGAAGTTTAATGTAATTTTTAATTTTATGTTAATTTATTTAAATGAATTATTATTAAAAAAAACAAATAAAATTATAATGACTGGGCGCCACGTGGCGCATAACCCCTGGATATGGAGAGTTATGACTACAGCCTGTTTTTTGTACAAAACCATAAATCTGACTGGGCGCCACGTGACGCATAACCCCTGGATGTGGAGCTTTATGACTACACATGGTCTTAGGACATGTCACTAAGTAACCATTTATCAATGTCATTTCCAATGTGGTAGCAATTTGAGTTTCTCAATAGAGACACAAGTTCAAACCCTACTAATAACACTTTGTAGGGGACATGGGTGGCTGACTCAATGCAGGAAGACTGAGATCTTTATGATATCTAGTTCGATCTTGAGGGCGTCCGGGTTTTATTACCGGTGGTCTTCGGGTGAATGGGTTTTCCTCGAACTGGAGATAACTTGGAGGCGCTTAAGGGCTCTATGCGGCTAGGTTGAGCTAGCTGGTGGTGGCCTTTTGCCATTGGATCACCGATCACCCCGTACGAAATACTAGGCAATTCTGTTTGTTGGCAGCTCATAAGAAAAAGAAGTAAGCATTATCACTCAAGTACCAACAACAATTGGGTCCTAAACATGAGCAAAAAATACCCGACCCAAATATAAATACTAGCTAAATCAGCCTAAATGACAACCCTTATTCAACTTTTTAGGCGAAATACACCTAATACCATAAGCCAACAAAATCCTCGAGCTAAAGCAAGTAGCCATATTGCTGAAATAACAAATGAACAAAACCGGAGCATAAATGATGAACTGGATACTGGCCCAAGCAAACAAATCCCAAACAATTGAAATTTGTAACTTTGATATGTTGAGCCCAATTACAAAAGGCTGTGGCCCAATTACAAAAGGCACAGATATGATTACTCACGCATTTTTTTCCAAAATGACCAAAATGCCCTTATTGCATAATTCGGCATATTGATCAGAAAGCCTGGAATTACCATTAGTTTGGACAAACCCTTAAAAATAAACACATATCAAATACAAGTAGCCATGCATGATCTGCAGTTGAAATGTGTTGATTAAGAAATTGGATTGGAATTGAAATTTGCATAGGATTTGGAATTTGAAGGAATTGGATTTGGAATCTAAACATTCCAATAGGAATTGGAATTGGGGGGAATTGAAATCCAAATACATTCTTAATGTGTTCGTTTGACAATTGAAATAGACATCAAGTTTTTTTTTTTTTACAATGACACCGGCGAAAACATTTAGTTTTTTTAGATTTTTGGTTTTTATTTATATTTTACGTTTATGATTTTTTATATTTTTTTTTTGAGTTTTTTTAAGGGTTTTCTATTAAGATTAAAAACCCCTCCAAAAATATTCAAAAATAATAATAATAAAATCATAACTCAAAATATAAATGAAAAACAAAAAATCTAAAAAACTAAAATGTTTTGGTCGTTGTCCTCGTTAAAAAAAAAAAAACTCGAGATAAGATTCTAATAAATTTCCTTGAATTCCTCACATTTGGAAGGATTTGAAATCCCTATATTTAAAGGAATTTGAAGGAATTGAATTCCAATTCCAATTCTTTAAACCGAACATACCACAATGGAATTAAGATTCCAATTCCTACGAAACGAACACGTCATGTCATGGGATTTTAAATCCAATTCCTTTGAATTCCCAATTCCGTGAAACAAACACGCCATTAAAGTTTAACAATCAAGTAATACATACATACAATCTTATTGCAAAAACCATCATAATAATATACATATGAGTAAACTAATGTAATAACCACATTCATGAACAAATAATACAGGTTGGGAGAATGTTCCTCAATACAAAAATAGGGAAAATTTCACAACATTTGGATATAATAACTTTCCTTATTTCTGTTGTTCAACTTTAGCCCGAATCTTTTCCTCCAAAAGAGATATTTCCGTCTCCAGACTAAACATTCGGTTAAGAGCATGCATGTTTTCCAGGGTCTCATCCAACGTCCGGTCATCAGTTCCATCGTATCTCAAATGCTGCAACGGCCCATGAAGCAGCTTGTTCACTATACCTTTTACTCAACGCCTCGACCGCCTTTTTAGTATTATTGTTTACATTATCACCCATCTCTGCAAGCATTTCTCCAAGTCACTGCTTCTGATTCTTTCAGCATACGCTCTTAGTTTCCTGATCGTGGGGACCGTTTCAAGCGAATCTCTCCACGCCTCAAATAGTTTAAGTTCTT